>NC_057814.1:340139571-340351838 GCF_018294505.1 Triticum aestivum
CCGGATTTGACCTCTCCACGCGGTGTTCTTCGGATCCCGAGCCCGGACATCCGGCCCGACCAGCCTGGACATCCGGCCCGGCCTGGACATCCGGCCATCAGCCCGGACATCCGGCCCCTGGCAACATCACTTCCATCCTCCACTCCGTTTTCCACCTAACTCTAACCAAATTTTGTCCCGGTGCCCACATACACTTCCGCATACCACCACCACTCCCGCATAGCACCACCATAGCCTTTCCCGTTACCAACTCCGACAATTTTGACCCGTTTTGTTTTGAGAATTTGAGTTGTGATTTCCGTGTCCTATTGTGTTTCGGCTATCTAGTTACGGTTCGGCAACAACATCACCACCGCTCATCTTCGCCAAGGACTACTACGAACGGCTACATTGGTATCACCTTCACCTTCATATCATCTTGGTATAGCGATACCATCATACTCTCTTGCATTTGCATTGATAAACCCATGGCCTTACTTTTGCGTAGCTTACCCATCGAGACTAGCCTTTGAGTATTACCGGCAACGTGACTTGTGCACATTAGTGTTCATACTTCACATAGCAAACATACCATCATTGAGTTGCATATCTTGGTATCATCTCTTGTGTCACAAAAGTTGTCTTCGCATACATAATTGCTATCTTGGTTCGTGAAGCATTGCATGAGAAAAGAGCTCAAACAACAAAGAGCCAAACAAGCTTTTAAGCAAAAGTGAAGATAAGCAAAGAGCTTATAAGCAAGAACCATAGCATCATACAACATTAAGATTGTCATACTCGATCATCTTGGATCAAAGCATAGAAACATCATACATATAGCATACTTGGGGTAGAAGTCGTTGCATTTTTGCTTAGTAGGTTGTGCACAAGTTCGTATCCGCCTATTGTGCAATCGTGCTAGCGTCTCTCTAGTGTTGTGCAACAAGAGCATCTTGGTGGATTCCACATTTTGGCTCACCCTTGGTTGCCCAACCCCACTTATCTATTTGCGTGTGTGTTTCCGTGTACCATATCTTGCTATTGGTCTACTTGTTGCATTTGCAAATTTGTGAATCTTTTCCAACATTATTAAGTCTCACTTACAATTGCATCAAATTTTGTGCCACCATCCTAACCAAGCTCCACCATAAGCTTTTACTTGCGTAGGTGTGAGAACCGACAAGAAACAGTACCAATTGTGCTATTCCCTTGCTACACATTGGAGTGATCTTTGATCCATTTTCAACATCGGTCAAGGTACATCTGGTATTGGTTCTTCTCTTTGTCCCACTGACATATCTTTGTTTGGAATGATGGATAGGCCAAGTACTTCTACCAATCCACTCTTCTTGGAGCAAGACGACGACATGTCATCCTACGTCACCAAGACTCAACTATTTGGTGCACACCGAGCTTTGCATCAAGAACAACTTGCTTTGGGCGATCACATCGATAATGATGAGGACATCAATACCATTGTTACACCCACAGCCCCTGCTGCTATACATACTGGACCAATTACTAGAGCTCGCGCATGCCAATTAAATTACCAGGTACTTTCGTTTCTTGGTAATGATTCTAATGTTCATGAGAATATGATGCCGCCTAAATTGGATACATTTGTTTTGCTTACAAATGAAGGGCCTAGCTTTGAGAAGGATGAACAATGGAGCAAGAACAAGCATGGAGATGATGGCATGCGCATGGGGAACAAGAACGGACTTACAAGTGATGATTTCAGGACGTTGAAGCCACCATAATGCGTGCATGAAGCCTTGGACGAAATATACAAGATGCTACTTCATAACTTTCGTCCAGAGGCTATTCTAGGTGCTGCGTCACCTTATTATTGGGCCAGGCCCATGTAATTTCGAAATACTCGAGTATAGGCTGTTTTTAGAGTCCGTATGTGTGGGGAAACAAGAGATAGGGTTGGTTTCGGACCCCTTCCCCAAGGGCCACGAAATTCCCCCCTCTTCCTCCATATATACAGCCCTTAGGGCGTCGTTTAGACTTTGGGTTTTGTTTAGATTAAAAGTTCGCCATAGCTGCAACTTCGCGTACTTCGTTTGTGTTCAACGACCAGACAAAGGCGTCACAGAACCCCACCTTGATCAATAAAGCTTTCATCTTATATTCGCAATATCCAGATTGCAATCTCCGTTTCTTGCTTGTTCTTCGTTTGCTCGCAGGAAACAGACCCTCATGGTCAGGTTGATCGTGCTGCGGCGTGGTCAATAACCTCTCGGAGTTGGTTTAGCGCTTGCTAAGGCGCGACGTCATCGCACGTTCGTAGTCGGATCGTCAAAGTCGACTTCCACCAAAGCGATATCCATCATCTCATCGAAAGACGGGACACCTTTGCCTCTATCAAGTGGTATCAGATTTCCAGGTTGCTCGGTGAGATTTTACAGTTTTTCGTAGTTTAGATCGAGTTTGTTCTTCATACCTATAGTCCACGAAAAAGCCAAAAAAATTTTAGGGTTAGTTCATCCTATCCGAACCAATCTGAGCCTTTGCATAATCTTTTCTGTGTTTGCTTTGTTGAATTTGCGGTTGCATCGTCGTGTCAAGTTGCTGGTCTTAGCGTCTGATAGAGGCAAAGGTGTCCCGTCTTTCAATGAGATGATGGATATCGCTTTGGTGGAAGTCGACTTTGACGATCCGACTACGAACGTGCGATGACGTCGCGCCTTAGCAATCGCTAAACCAACTCCGAGAGGTTATTGACCATGCCGGAGCACGATCAACCTGACCACGAGGGTCTGTTTCCTGCGAGCAAACAAAGAACAAGCAAGAAATTGAGATTGCAATCTGGATATTGCGAATATAAGATGAAAGCTTTATTGATCAAGGTGGGGTTCTGTGACGCCTTTGTCTGGTCGTTGAACACAAACGAAGTACGCGAAGTTGCAGCTATGGCGAACTTTTAATCTAAACAAAACCCAAAGTCTAAACGACGCCCTAAGGTCTGTATATATGGAGGAAGAGGGGGGGAATTTCGTGGCCCTTGAGGAAGGGGTCCGAAACCAACCCTATCTCTTGTTTCCCCACACATACGGACTCTAGAAATAGCCTATACTCAAGTATTTCGAAATTACATGGGCCTGGCCCAATAATAAGGTGACGTAGCACCTAAAATAGCCTCTGGACGAAAGTTATGAAGTAGCATCTTGTATATTTCGTCCAAGGCTTCAAGCACGCATTATGGTGGCTTCAACGTCCTGAAATCATCACCTGTAACTCCGTTCTTGTCCCCCATGCGCATGCCATCATCTCCATGCTTGTTCTTGCTCCAATGTTCATCCTTCTCAAAGCTAGGCCCTTCATTTGTAAGCAAAACAAATGTATCCAATTTAGGCAGCATCATATTCTCATGAACATTAGAATCATTACCAAGAAACGAAAGTACCTGGTAATTTAATTGGCATGCGCGAGCTCTAGTAATTGGTCCAGTATGTATAGCAGCAGGGGCTGTGGGTGTAACAATGGTATTGATGTCCTCATCATCCTCCCCTTCTTGAAATGAAGTCGTCCTCGACGGAAGCTCATCTCCCTCACCCAAATAAGGCTTCAAATCTGCAATGTTAAAAGTGGGACTAACCCCAAAATCCGCAGGCAGCTCAAGTTTATATGCATTATCATTTTTTTTCTCTAACACCTTAAAAGGACCATCAGCACGTGGCATTAGCTTTGATTTGCGCAAATCAGCAAATCTATCCTTACGCAAATGTAAACAAACAAGATCTCCAGGTGCAAACACAACATGTTTTCTACCCTTATCTCCAGCAAGTTTATATTTAGCATTCATACGCTCAATGTTTTCCTTAGTTAACTCATGCATTTTTAAGATCAATTCAGCACGTTGTTTAGCATCAAAATTAACCTTCTCCGAAGATGGAAGAGGCAACAAATCAATAGGTGCACGAGGTAGGAAACCATACACAATTTCAAAAGGGCACATCTTAGTAGTAGAATGCAATGAACGATTATAAGCAAACTCAATATGAGGCAAGCATTCTTCCCACATTTTCTTATTATTCTTCAAAACAGCCCTAAGCATAGTAGACAATGTTCTATTGACTACTTCAGTTTGTCCATCAGTTTGGGGGTGACAAGTAGTACTAAAAAGCAGTTTAGTCCCTAACTTAGCCCATAAACATCTCCAAAAGTGGCTAAGAAATTTAGTATCACGATCTGAAACAATAGTATTTGGCACACCATGCAAGCGAATAATTTCACGGAAGAACAAATCAGCAACATTAACAGCATCATCACTTTTATGACATGGTATAAAGTGTGCCATTTTCGAGAATCTATCCACGACAACAAATATGCTATCCCTCCCCTTCTTTGTTCGAGGTAAACCTAAAACAAAGTCCATAGATATATCCTCCCAAGGAACACTAGGTACAGGCAAAGGCATATATAAACCATGAGGATTGAGTCGTGACTTAGCTTTTTGACATGTAGTGCAGCGAGCAACAAAACGCTCAACATCCCGTCTCATCTTTGGCCAAAAGAAATGTCTAGCAAGTACGTCCTCCGTCTTCTTCATGCCAAAGTGTCCCATTAATCCTCCTCCATGCGCCTCCTGCAACAACAAAAGACAAAGAGAGCTAGCTGGAATGCATAGCTTGTTAGCACGGAACACAAATCCATCATTAACGACAAACTTGTTCTAGGTTCTTCCTTCTTTACAATTCTGCAAAACATCTTTAAAATCAGCATCATGCACATATTGATCTTTGATGGTCTCCAAACCAAATATTTTGAAGTCAAGTTGTGACAGCATAGTATAGCGACGAGACAATGCATCAGCAATAACATTTTCTTTACCCTTCTTGTGTTTAATGACATATGGGAAAGTCTCAATGAATTCAACCCATTTAGCATGTCTACGATTCAGTTTAGCTTGACTTTTAATATGTTTCAAAGATTCATGATCAGAATGTATAACAAATTCTTTGGGCCATAAATAATGTTGCCATGTTTCTAAAGTCCGAACAAGAGCATATAGTTCTTTATCATAAGTAGAATAATTCAGACTAGGCCCACTCAATTTTTCAGAAAAGTATGCAACAGGTTTGCCATCTTGTAATAACACACCTCCTAATCCAATTCCACTAGCATCACATTCAAGCTCAAAAGTCTTATTAAAATCAGGAAGTTGGAGTAAAGGAGCATGTGCCAACTTATCTTTCAATACCATGAAGGCTTCTTTCTGTGCGGTACCCCAAACAAAAGGCACATCCTTCTTTGTAAGCTCGTTGAGAGGTGCAGCAATGGTGCTAAAATCTCTCACAAAACGCCTATAGAAACCAGCGAGTCCAAGAAAATGCCGCACTTGTGTGACCGTTTTGGGCTGCGGCCAACTCTCAATAGCTTCAATCTTCGTTTTATCAACTTCAATTCCCTGTGGAGTAACAACATAGCCAAGAAAAGATACTCGGTCGATGCAAAAGGTGCACTTCCCAAGGTTACCAAACAAACGTGCATCACATAGAGCAATAAAAACAACACGTAAATGTTCCAAATGTTCTTCCAAAGATTTGTTATAAATCAGTATGTCATCAAACTAGACTACCACAAATCGTCCAATGAAAGCACATAAAACTTCGTTCATTAGTCTCATGAAAGTACTAGGTGCATTAGTTAACCCAAAAGGCATGACTAACCACTCATATAAACCAAACTTAGTTTTAAATGCAGTTTTCCATTCATCTCCCAATTTCATACGAATTTGATGGTATCCACTACGCAAATCAACTTTGGAGAATATTGTAGAGCCACTCAATTCATCAAGCATATCATCTAGCCTAGGAATAGGATGACGATAACGAATAGTAATATTATTAATGCCTCTACAATCAACACACATACGCGACGTACCATCCTTTTTAGGCACTAGTATAATAGGAACAGCACAAGGACTAAGAGATTCGCGTATATAACCTTTGTCGAGCAGCTCCTGTACTTGACGCATAATCTCCTTCGTCTCCTCTAGATTGGTACGGTATGGTGCACGGTTGGGTAGCGATGCACCGGGAATTAAGTCAATTTGATGCTCAATCCCTCGAATAGGTGGTAATCCCGGTGGCACGTCTTGTGGGAAGACGTCAGCGAACTCCTGCAAAATGCTAGTGACAACATGGGGCAAAGAGGAAGGCACGTCCTCGAATGAAAATAATGCCTCTTTGCACACAAAAGCATAGCATACAGATTTGCTGAAATCTAGCTCATCAATATCAGATTTTGTGGCAAGTAAACATGCACTTTTCAATTTAATTTCAGAAACAACACTAGATGGTTTAGTAGTAGGTTTCATTTGTTGCTCAAATTCTTTTGCCACAATCTTATTTTCACTCTTATTTTTCTCCTGTTTTGCTTTATTAGCTCTATTAATGTCATCTTTCAAAATGGAATCAGGAGTCATAGGAAGCAAAGTAATATTTTTATCCTTATGAACAAGAGTATACTGATTATTTCTACCATGGTGTACAGAATTTTTATCAAATTGCCATGGTCTACCAAGTAATAAGGAACATGCTTGCATGGGTACCACATCACAATCAACATAATTGGCATATGTAGAGATACTAAAATGCACACGAACAGTACGTGCTACCTTAACCTTGCCGCTGTTGTTGAACCATTGGATGTAGTAAGGATGTGGATGTGGTCTTGTGGTGAGAGATAGCTTCTCCACCATCTCCATGCTAGCCAAGTTGTTACAGCTCCCTCCATCTATGATGACGCGAACAGAACGTTCCTTCACAACTCCCTTTGCATGGAACAAATTATGCCTCTGATTTTGCTCCGCTTGTGTGACCTGCACACTCAAAACACGTTGAGAAACTAAACATTCATACCTGTCAGCGTCTTCAGGAGCCATGTATTGCGTCTCATTTTCAGAATCATCTCCACCATGTTCTTCACGTGTAATAAGAGCCAAAGTCTCCTCATCATAGTCACTAGCGGACTCATACACACCATCCTCAGTAGCAATCATTACATGCTGAGATTTGCATTCTCTCGCATAATGCCCTCTTCCCTTACAACGACGACAAATAATATCACTTGCGTGCCCTGTCGATGCCATGGAAGAAGAGCTCTGTGCAGGCCCGGCAGGTGCACTCTTGGCAGATAGTGGTAGTTGTGCCTGCTTTCTTGTATCACGGCTGGAGGTGGAACCTGATGGAGGTGCTGGTGCAGTGGAAGTCGAAGATGCACGCGGTGTCCATGATGAAGGTCGACCTGCAGAAAAGTTAGTTCGCGCCAATGGCTGTCGATCCTGCACTTCACGTTCAGCTTTGCAAGCAAGATGGAATAAACGAGTGATATTATTACAATCCTTATACTCTAGAATGGTCTGAATCTCTTTATTTAATCCACCCATAAAACGTGCAAGCATAGCTTCATTCTCCTCAACAATACCACATCTAATCATGCCAGTTTGCAATTCCTGATAATATTCTTCTACATAATTTTTCCCTTGTCTTAAGCGCTGCAATTTTTGAAGTAATTCACGTTGATAATATGGTGGAACCCAACGAGTACGCATAGCAGTTTTCAAAGCAGCCCAAGTAGCTGGAACAGGATATAATCTACAATGTTCAGACCACCAAACACATGCAAAGCTAGTGAAAGCACAAACAGCAGCAGGAACACGTCTCTCCTCAGGATATTGTAAACATGTAAATCGTTGTTCAGTTTCTAACTCCCAAGTAAGATATTTATCAGGAACATATCTACCCTCAAATGGTGGAATATTCAATTTCAGTTTAGGGAGATGGTCATGATCTCGTACCTGAGGTGGTGGTGCCGGCCTACCGTTGCGAATATATACCTGAGGTCGACCTGCTGGTGGTGGTGCTGGTGGCTGGACGTAGTTCTGATTTTGATCAACCTCATCCTCATAATCGCCCGCATAATCGTCATCCTCCTCAGCCGCCGCAGTAGCAGGAGCCAAAGAAGCATCAACAGTAGGTGCAGCGGCACCCAAATTTTGACCAGTCTCAATTGGAAAGCGCTGTGCTCGTCCCACTTGATTTGGAAGGCGGCGTTGGAGATGTGGTTGTTGTTGTTGTAGCGGTGCGACATGTGCATCCGGTGGTGGTTGGGGAAGACGCTTGAGTAATTCAGTAAACTTGTTATCCAGCTTTGTCTCGAACGACTTCTCCACGGCAACTATCTTCTCCATAGCCTCTTCAAATCTGTTTAGCACATCTCCCACCTGGCCACTCATCATTTGCTGAAATTTATCATGCAACTCCTTGTTCGTCATGTTCTCCCAATCAGTCTCATCGGCTTGTGATCCTGCCATAGTTAGCAGCAATAGAAACACAAAAGAATATGATCCTGCAGACTACTAGGAAGTGGTGGTGATGGTTGTGTGTCACAAAACCTTCAAGCGAATCTCAAATTCTTACCAGTTCTTACCCAATAGCAGGTGGTGATCGGCAACCGTTGTAGTCAAAACTCTCAAAGCTTGGATAGAGCGATTACCAGGGAGAGTCAAACGCACGATGTAGATGTATGTGGAGCTGGGAAGGCTTATAATATGGTAGCAAAAATGGTCAGCAATAATCAATTCAGAGATGCAAAGTTTAATAAACGCTCAACGACGGTACTGTGCTGGTCCTAGGCTAGACCGTGCTAGAGACGCGAGCCTAGAACACTAACAAAATCACGGCGCTGCACGTAAACAAGGGAAAAGCACACTCTGGAAAACAAAAATTCGCTCTTTTTTTTGCGCTCCTCTTTTTTTTTGTGAAAAATCACTATAATGGTGAGTGTCTCAAAACTCTTCCCAGGTTAAACTGACAGGATGGGCACAAAATTTTGTTGACTATTTTTTTCGGAAATCAGGGCAGCGACGACGAAAAAGTGCGACAAAAAATCACTATGATGGCGAGTGTCCCAAAACACTCCCCGGGACCTAAAAATAGGATAGGGAAAAATATTTTTGGTTGCCGAAATTTTGGCCTAAAAACTGCCCGGGGGACTCCAGACTCTTTTTTTTCCGAGACCTACTCAGGCAAGGAAACACGAAACGGAAAATAGATGGATCTCTAAAACAAACCGAATATGAAAAGAACTCGGATTGGTGGTGGATATATGGTTGTAGGATATGGCAGCGGTGGTGGTATATGGTAGCGGTGGTGGTATATGGATACGGATCGGTGGTGGCATATGGATACGGATTGGTGGTGGTATATGGATACGAATTCAGAGCGGTGGCGGATAAGCAATAGTGGTAGATGGCAAGGCGATGACGATGGTGCGGCGGCGGCGTGACAACTTATGACAAGAACTCGAAACTCTAAAAGACTAGACTCTAAGACTAGCAACTTGACACGACGATGCAACCGCAAATTCAACAAAGCAAAAACCCTAAAAAGATTATGCAAAGGCTCAGATTGGTTCGGATATACTGAACTAACCCTAATTTTTTTTGTGGCTTTTTCGTGGACTGTAGGTATGAAGAACAGACTCGATCTAAACTACGAAAAACTGTAAAATCTCACCGAGCAACCTGGAAATCTGATACCACTTGATAGAGGCAAAGGTGTCCCATCTTTCGATGAGATGATGGATATCGCTTTGGTGGAAGTCGACTTTGACGATCCGACTACGAACGTGCGATGACGTCGCGCCTTAGCAAACGCTAAACCAACTCCGAGAGGTTATTGACCACGCCGGAGCACGATCAACCTGACCACGAGGGTCTGTTTCCTGCGAGCAAACGAAGAACAAGCAAGAAACTGAGATTGCAATCTGGATATTGCGAATATAAGATGAAAGCTTTATTGATCAAGGTGGGGTTCTGTGACGCCTTTGTCTGGTCGTTGAACACAAACGAAGTACGCGAAGTTGCAGCTATGGCGAAATTTTAATCTAAACAAAACCCAAAGTCTAAAGGACGCCCTAAGGGCTGTATATATGGAGGAAGAGGGGGGAATTTCGTGGCCCTTGGGGAAGGGGTCCGAAACCAACCCTATCTCTTGTTTCCCCACACATACGGACTCTAAAAATAGCCTATACTCAAGTATTTCGAAATTACATGGGCCTGGCCCAATAATAAGGTGACGCAGCACCTAAAATAGCCTCTGGACGAAAGTTATGAAGTAGCATCTTGTATATTTCGTCCAAGGCTTCATGCACGCATTATGGTGGCTTCAACGTCCTGAAATCATCACTTGTAACTCCGTTCTTGTCCCCCATGCGCATGCCATCATCTCCATGCTTGTTCTTGCTCCAATGTTCATCCTTCTCAAAGCTAGGCCCTTCATTTGTAAGCAAAACAAATGTATCCAATTTAGGCAGCATCATATTCTCATGAACATTAGAATCATTACCAAGAAACGAAAGTACCTGGTAATTTAATTGGCGTGCGCGAGCTCTAGTAATTGGTCCAGTATGTATAGCAGCAGGGGCTGTGGGTGTAACAATGGTATTGATGTCCTCATCAGCGTCTAGTCCTTTAGAGTTTCGAGTTCTGTTCACAGGTTGTCACGTCGCCGCTGCCATATATCACCACCGCATCATCATCATCGCTGCTGCCATATACCACCACCGCACCAACTTCATCGCCGCTGCCATATACCACCACCACATATTCACCGCCAATCCGAGTCCATATACGCCACCACATATCCGCCGCCATCACGCCAATCCGAGTACACCTGCAACATATATCCGCCGCCAGTCCGAGTTCCACCAGATTCATCTTCGCCACCAGTCCGAGTTCCACCAGATTCATCTCCGCCACCAGTCCTAGTCCAAGTCCAGTATTTTGTTACTCTGTTTTGGATTTCCAGATCACGCCATACTCCGAGTCGTGACAGAGAAGGACTCCCAAACTTTTGTGTTACCCGCAGTAGAAAAATAGTTCCAGTTTCATAAAAAAAACTAAGTTTTGAAAATTCTGGCTAGGCAGTTTTTAGACCATTTGTAGACTTTTTCAAAAAAAAATTGTTGCGGAGAAAAAAAAAGAGGAAAAAAAAGTGAAAAAAATTTCGGAGTGTGCTCCTCCCTTGTTTACGTGCAGCGCCGTGATTTTGTTAGTGTTCTAGGCTTGCGTCTCTAGCACGGTCTAGCCTAGGACCAGCACAGTACCGTCGTTGAGCGTTTATTCAACTTTGCATATCTGAATTGATTATTGCTGACCCTTTTGCCTACCATATTATAAGCCTTCCCAGCTCCACATACATCTACGTCGTGCGTTTGACTCTCCCTGGTAATCACTCTATCCAAGCTTTGAGAGTTTTGACTACAACGGTTGCCGATCACCACCTGCTGCTGGGTAAGAACTGGTAAGAATTTGAGATTCGCTTGAAGGATTTGTCACACACCACCATCACCACCACTTCCTAGTAGTCTGTAGGATCATATTCTTTTGTGTTTCTATTGCTGCTATCCATGGCAGGATCACAAGCCGATGAGACTGATTGGGAGAACATGACGAACAAGGGGTTGCATGATAAATTTCAGCAAATGATGAGTGGCCAGGTGGGAGATGTGCTAAACAGATTTGAAGAGGCTATGGAGAAGATAGATGCCGTGGAGAAGTCGTTTGAGACAAAGCTGGATAACAGGTTTAATGAATTGCTCAAGCGTCTTCCCCAACCACCACCGGCTGCACCAGTCGCACCTCTACAACAACAAACACCACATCTCCAACGCCGCCTTCCAAATCAAGTGGGACGAGCACAGCGCGTTCCAATTGAGACTGGTCAAAATTTGGGTGCCGCTGCACCTACTGTTGATGCTTCTTTGGCTCCTGCTACTGCGGCGGCTGAGGAGGATGACGATTATGCGGGCGATTATGAGGATGTGGTTGATCAAAATTAGAACTACGTGCAGCCACCAGCACCACCTCCAGCAGGTCGACCTCAGGTATATATTCGCAACGGTAGGCCTGCACAACCACCTCAGGTACGAGATCATGACCATGTTCCTAAACTGAAATTGAATATACCACCGTTTGAGGGTAGATACATTCCTGATGTATATCTTACTTGGGAGTTAGAAACTGAACAACGTTTTACATGTTTACAATATCCCAAGGAGAGACGGGTTGCTGCTGCTGTTTGTGCTTTCACTAGTTTTGCATGTGTATGGTGGTCTGAACATTGTAGATTATATCCTATTCCAGCTACTTGGGCTGCTTTGAAACCTGCTATGCGTACTCGTTGGGTTCCACCATATTATCAACGTGAATTGCTTCAAAAACTGCAGCGTTTACAACAAGGGAAAAATTCTGTAGAAGAATATTATCAGGAATTACAAACTGGCATGATTGGATGTGGTATTGTTGAGGAGAATGAAGCTATGCTTGCACGTTTTATGGGTGGTTTAAATAGAGAGATTCAGACCATTCTAGAGTATAAGGAGTATACTAATATCACTCGTTTATTCCAACTTGCTTGTAAAGCTGAACGTGAAGTGCGGGATCGACAAGCATTGGCGCGAACTAACTTTTCTGCAGGTCGACCTTCATCATGGACACCGCGTGCATCTTCTACTTCCACTGCACCAGCACCTCCATCAGGTTCCACCTCCAGCCGTGATACAAGAAAGCAGGCACAACCACCACTATCTGCCAAGAGCGCACCTGCCGGGCCTGCACAGAGCTCTTCTTCTTCCATGGCATCAACAGGGCACACAAGTGATATTATTTGTCGTCGTTGTAAGGGAAGAGGACATTATGCGCGAGAATGCAAATCTCAGCGTGTAATGATTGCTACTGAGGATGGTGGGTACGAGTCCGCTAGTGACTATGATGAGGAGACTTTGGCTCTTATTACACGTGAAGAACATGGTGGAGATGATTCTGAAAATGAGACGCAATACATGGCTCCTGAAGACGCTGACAGGTATGAATGTTTAGTTGCTCAACGTGTTTTGAGTGTGCAGGTCACACAAGCAGAGCAAAATCAGAAGGCTTAATTTGTTCCATACAAAGGGAGTTGTGAAGGAATGTTCTGTTCGCGTCATCATAGATGGAGGGAGCTGTAACAACTTGGCTAGCATGGAGATGGTGGAGAAACTATCTCTCACCACAAGACCACATCCACATCCTTACTACATCCAATGGTTCAACAACAGCGGCAAGGTTAAGGTAACACGTACTGTTCGTGTACATTTTAGTATCTCTACATATGCTGATGATGTTGATTGTGATGTGGTACCCATGCAAGCATGTTCCTTATTACTTGGTAGACCATGGCAATTTGATAAAAATTCTGTACACCATGGTAGAAACAATCAGTATACTCTTGTTCATCAGGATAAAAATATTACTTTGCTTCCTATGACTCCTGATTCCATTTTGAAAGATGACACTAAAAGAGCTAATAAAGCAAAACAGGAGAAAAATAAGAGTGAAAATCAGATTGTGGCAAAAGAATTTGAGGAAAAAATGAAGCCTAATAATAAACCATCTAGTGTTGCTTCTGAAATTAATTTGAAAAGTGCATGTTTACTTGCCACCAAATCTGATATTGATGAGCTAGTTTTTAGCAAATCTGTTTGCTATACTTTTGTGTGCAAAGAGGCATTATTTTCATTCGAGGACGTGCCTTCCTCTTTGCCCCTGCAGTCACTAACATTTTGCAGGAGTTCGATGACGTCTTCCCACAAGACGTGCCACCGGGATTACCACCTATTCGAGGGATTGAGCATCAAATTGACTTAATTCCCGGTGCATCGCTACCCAACCGTGCACCATACCGTACCAATCCAGAGGAGACGAAGGAGATTATGCGTCAAGTACAGGAGCTGCTCGACAAAGGTTATATACGCGAATCTCTTAGTCCTTGTGTTGTTCCTATTATACTTGTGCGTAAAAAGGATGGTACATCGCGTATGTGTGTTGGTTGTAGAGGCATTAATAACATTACTATTCGTTATCGTCATCCTATTCCTAGGCTAGATGATATGCTTGATGAATTGAGTGGCTCTACAATATTTTCCAAAGTTGATTTGCGTAGTGGATACCATCAAATTCGTATGAAACTAGGAGATGAATGGAAAACAACATTTAAAACTAAGTTTGGTTTATATGAGTGGTTAGTCATGCCTTTTGGGTTAACTAATGCACCTAGTACTTTCATGAGACTAATGAACGAAGTTTTACGTGCTTTTATTGGACGATTTGTGGTAGTCTATTTTGATGATATACTGATTTATAGCAAATCTTTGGAAGAACATTTGGAACATTTACGTGCTGTTTTTATTGCTCTACGTGATGCACGTTTGTTCGGTAACCTTGGGAAGTGCACCTTTTGCACCGACCGAGTATCTTTTCTTGGCTATGTTGTTACTACACAGGGAATTGAAGTTGATAAAGCCAAGATTGAAGCTATTGAGAGTTGGCCGCAGCCCAAAACGGTCACACAAGTGAGGAGTTTCCTTGGCCTCGCTGGTTTCTATAGGCGTTTTGTGAGAGATTTCAGCACCATTGCTGCACCTCTCAACGAGCTTACAAAGAAGGATGTGCCTTTTGTTTGGGGTACCACACAGGAAGAAGCCTTCACGGTATTGAAAGATAAGTTGACACATGCTCCTTTACTCCAACTTCCTGATTTTAATAAGACTTTTGAGCTTGAATGTGATGCTAGTGGAATTGGATTAGGAGGTGTGTTATTACAAGATGGTAAACCTGTTGCATACTTTTCTGAAAAATTGAGTGGGCCTAGTCTGAATTATTCTACTTATGATAAAGAACTATATGCTCTTGTTCGGACTTTAGAAACATGGCAACATTATTTATGGCCCAAAGAATTTGTTATACATTCTGATCATGAATCTTTGAAACATATTAAAAGTCAAGCTAAACTGAATCGTAGACATACTAAATGGGTTGAATTCATTGAAACTTTCCCTTATGTCATTAAACACAAGAAGGGTAAAGAAAATGTTATTGCTGATGCATTGTCTCGTCGCTATACTATGCTGTCACAACTTGACTTCAAAATATTTGGTTTGGAGACCATCAAAGATCAATATGTGCATGATGCTGATTTTACAGATGTTTTGCAGAATTGTAAAGAAGGAAGAACCTGGAACAAGTTTGTCGTTAATGATGGATTTGTGTTCCGTGCTAACAAGCTATGCATTCCAGCTAGCTCTCTTCGTCTTTTGTTGTTGCAGGAGGCGCATGGAGGAGGATTAATGGGACACTTTGGCGTGAAGAAGACGGAGGACGTACTTGCTACACATTTCTTTTGGCCAAAGATGAGACGGGATGTTGAGCGTTTTGTTGCTCGCTGCACTACATGTCAAAAAGCTAAGTCACCTCAATCCTCATGGTTTATATATGCCTTTGCCTGTACCTAGTGTTCCTTGGGAGGATATATCTATGGATTTTGTTTTAGGTTTACCTCGAACAAAGAAGGGGAGGGATAGCATATTTGTTGTCGTGGATAGATTTTCAAAAATGGCACACTTTATACCATGTCATAAAAGCGATGATGCTGTTAATGTTGCTGATTTGTTCTTCTGTGAAATTATTCGTTCGCGTTGCCAAATACTATTGTTTCAGATCATGATACTAAATTTCTTAGCCACTTTTGGAGATATTTATGGGCTAAGTTGGGGACTAAACTGCTTTTTAGTACTACTTGTGACCCCCAAACTGATGGACAAACTGAAGTAGTCAATAGAACATTTTCTACTATGCTTAGGGCTGTTTTGAAGAATAATAAGAAAATGTGGGAAGTATGCTTGCCTCATATTGAGTTTGCTTATAATCGTTCATTGCATTCTACTACTAAGATGTGCCCTTTTGAAATTGTGTATGGTTTCCTACCTCGTGCACCTATTGATTTGTTGCCTCTTCCATCTTCGGAGAAGGTTAATTTTGATGCTAAACAACGTGCTGAATTGATCTTAAAAATGCATGAGTTAACTAAGGAAAACATTGAGCGTATGAATGCTAAATATAAACTTGCTGGAGATAAGGGTAGAAAACATGTTGTGTTTGCACCTGGAGATCTTGTTTGGTTACATTTTCGTAAGGATAGATTTCCTGATTTGCGCAAATCAAAGCTAATGCCACGTGCGGATGGTCCTTTTAAGGTATTAGAGAAAATAAATGATAATGCATATAAACTTGAGTTGCCTGCAGATTTTGGGGTTAGTCCCACTTTTAACATTGCAGATTTGAAGCCTTATTTGGGTGAGGGAGATGAGCTTCCGTCGAGGACGACTTCATTTCAAGAAGGGGAGGATGATGAGGACATCAATACCATTGTTACACCCACAGCCCCTGCTGCTATACATACTGGACAAATTACTAGAGCTCGCGCACGCCAATTAAATTACCAGGTACTTTCGTTTCTTGGTAATGATTCTAATGTTCATGAGAATATGATGCTGCCTAAATTGGATACATTTGTTTTGCTTACAAATGAAGGGCCTAGCTTTGAGAAGGATGAATATTGGAGCAAGAACAAGCATGGAGATGATGGGATGCGCATGGGGAACAAGAACGGAGTTACAAGTGATGATTTCAGGACGTTGAAGCCACCATAATGCGTGCATGAAGCCTTGGACGAAATATACAAGATGCTACTTCATAACTTTCGTCCAGAGGCTATTCTAGGTGCTGCGTCACCTTATTATTGGGCCAGGCCCATGTAATTTCGAAATACCTGAGTATAGGCTGTTTTTAGAGTCCGTATGTGTGGGGAAACAAGAGATAGGGTTGGTTTCGGACCCCTTCCCCAAGGGCCACGAAATTCCCCCCTCTTCCTCCATATATACAACCCTTAGGGCGTCGTTTAGACTTTGGGTTTTGTTTGGATTAACAGTTCGCCATAGCTGCAACTTCGCGTACTTCATTTGTGTTCAACGACCAGACAAAGGCGTCACAGAACCCCACCTTGATGAATAAAGCTTTCATCTTAAATTCGCAATATCCATATTGCAATCTCAGTTTCTTGCTTGTTCTTTGTTTGCTCGCAGGAAACAGACCCTCCTGGTCAGGTTGATCGTGCTCTGGCGTGGTCAATAACCTCTCGGAGTTGGTTTAGCGATTGCTAAGGCGCGACGTCATCGCACGTTCGTAGTCGGATCGTCAAAGTCGACTTCCACCAAAGCGATATCCATCATCTCATCGAAAGACGGGACACCTTTGCCTCTATCAGACAACCTCGCCACCGATCTACGACAATCTGAGCAACGTACAAGAGACTACTTCGACACATCCATGAGTTCCCTCAAAGAAGATATCCGAACCATGATGGTCCGCTCTTCTACAACTTCGTCCTCGTCAAGACGGAGCCGCTCAAGTCGACACTACAACGACACCATCTCCGGTTCAAGTACACCGACATCGAACACTCTTCGTCGTGCCGCGCGTCAAGACCGTCAAGCTAATCGCAATCCTGTACACGACACCGACTCTCAAGAGCATCGACATCGTCACAACCAAGCTGCTTTCGCACAAGCACAAGAGCGGCAACGCCAACGAAAACAAGAACAAGAGGAGCGAGCGCGACAACATCAAGATGCACAAGACGCCGAGGCGCAAAGTCAAGAACGACAACTACGTGAAGCTCAAGCACTTGAGGCACAACGTGCTCTTCAAGACTCAAGTCGTGCCGTAGCCAATCGAGGCCGACAAGCTCGACTACATCAAGAAGCACTTCACGACGAAGCTCAAGAAAGGATTTACCAAGCACGTGTGCATCGTCAAGCCCCTCGTCATGATCGACAAGCTCCTCGTCAAGATAGACAAGTTTCTCCTCAAGCGAGACAAGAACGTCAAGTCCACCGAGAGCAAGAAGACAATGGACCCCCTCCTCGCCAAGAGCATCGAAGACAACCCTCCTCACCAAGAGCAACATGAGGAAGACAACCCTCCTCGCCAAGAGCGACATGAGATTGCCAATCCTCACCGACATGGGCGTCATCATCCCCGACCCCAACACAATGAAGAGCAACAATATGGCAAGCTAAAGTTCACCATGCCCAAGTTTACCGGAAGCAATGACCCCGAAGAGTACATATCATGGGCATTGAAGGTTGACAAAATCTTCCGCTTGCACAACTATGAAGAAGAGAAGAAGATCGCAATGCATCCCTTGAATTCCAAGACTACGTCCTCATTTGGTGGGAACAAGTCATTGAGCGCCATGCGGCAAGAGGTGAACCACCCATCACCACTTGGGCACAAATGAAGGATGTCATGAGAGCACGATTCGTGCGAAACTACTACAACCACGACCTCTTCAAGAAACTCCAACAACTCAAGCAAGGAACCAAGAGCGTTGAAGAGTACTACAAGGAAATGGAGATTGCCATGGTACGAGCCAATGTCAAAGAAGATGATGAGCAAACTATGGCACGTTTCTTGAATGGACTCAATCACCCTATCAAGAAGATTGCCGACTTCCATCCATACTTGAAACTCATCGAGCTAGTGCATCAAGCTACCAAAGCGGAACGGCAAGTACAAGACGACTTCAAGTATGCCAAGTTCTCATCCAAGTCCTATGGCGTCTCCAACAATCAAGCTTCGACGACTCCCACCACGAGCAATGGCGACAAGTCAAGTTACAACAAGCTCAAGTCGTCTTCCTACTACAAGCAACTTCAAGCCGAAAGCTTCATCATCATCTACTCCAACCAATGAGACCATCAAGACAAGTTCCATCAAATGTTTCACATGCGGAGGCCGAGGCCACAAATCCTTCGAGTGCACAAACAAGCGCACCATGATCCTCAACGACGACGGCACCTACGACTCCATGAGTGAAGGAGAAATGGAAGCTCTTGAGCAAGTGGCCATGCACCGACAAGTGAACAATGAAGAAGAAGATGATCACATCTTTTGTGACGAAGAATCAAGTCCCGCTCTTGTTGTCTCCAAGGTCTTGACTCTTCAACATCAACAAGACGAAGATCAAAGATGCCATATCTTCCACAAAAAGGCTGGCATCAATGGACGGTCCGTCAAGGTCATCATCGATGGAGGGAGTTGCCATAACTTGGCAAGTGAAGAACTATGCTCCAAACTCCAATTGGTCAAGATGAAGCACCCGCACCCCTACAAGGTTCAATGGCTAAGCGACACCGGCACCATACAGGTCGAGCAGAGAGTACAAGTCTCTTTCAAGATCGGCGCCTATGAAGACACTTTGGAGTGTGATGTCCTTTCGATGACCGTGTGCCACCTCCTTCTTGGACGGCCATGGCAATTTGACCGAGGTGTCATTCACAATGGGCGTACAAATCACTATAGCTTCAAGATGAAAGGGAAAGAGTTTGTGCTACGTCCTATGTCTCCAAGCCAAGTGCTCGTCGACAAGCAAAACATCCATCGTGGAGAGAATAGTGAGGGAGTGAACCACCAAAAAGAGAGTGAGCGCCACAAGCCCAAATTGAGTGCCTCCACGATGAGCGACAAGAAAAACTTAGTCCTATTTGCCACCAAACGTGAGATGAGAGAAGTGTGTGAGAACCCATCAAGTGTCCTACACTATGTCCTATTGTGCAAGGATGAGGCACCAAAAACTAACAACTCTCACGATCTACCTTTGGTGTTATCTTCTTTATTGCAGGAATTCCAAGATGTTTTCCCCGATGAGCTACCTCCGGGTCTACCTCCACTACGAGGCATTGAGCACCGAATTGATCTCATCCCCGGAGCGCTGCTTCCAAACAAAGCGCCCTACCGCGTCAACCCCGAAGAAACCAAAGAAATTCAAAGGCAAGTAAAGCATCTCATAGACCATGGACATGTGCGTGAAAGTTTGAGTCCTTGTGCTGTACCGGTCATTCTTGTGCCAAAACGAGACGGTACTTTTCGCATGTGTTCCGATTATAGACCTATCAATGCTATCACCGTTTGTTATGGGTATCCCATTCCACGCCTTGATGATATGCTTGATGAACTTTGCGGTGCCACTATCTTCTCCAAAATTGATCTTAAAAGTGGTTACTATCAAATCCGCATACAAGAGGGTGATGAATGGAAAACCGCTTTCAAAACAAAGTTTGGTCTATACGAGTGGTTAGTCATGCCTATGGGTTTATCGGAAGCACCCGGTACTTTCATGCGTCTTATGCATTACGTGTTTCGCCCTTACATTGGTGAATTTGCTGTTGTCTACTTTGATGATATCCTTGTGTTTAGCAAATCTCTCAAAGAGCATGTCACCCACCTTCGCACCGTGCTACAAACTCTTCGAAAAGAGCAACTTTATGCGAATATGGAAAAATGCCTCTTTGGTGTTGATAAGCTTGTTTTCTTGGGTTTCGTAGTATCTTCTAAGGGTGTTCATGTTGATGAATCTAAGATCAATGCTATTAAAACCTGGCCCCAACCAACCAATTTGCAACAAGTGCGTAGTTTTCTTGGTTTAGCCGGTTTCTATCGCAGATTTGTGAAGGATTTTAGCACCATTGCTTCACCTTTGCATGCTTTGAGTAAGAAAAATGCACCGTTTGTTTGGGGAACATCTCAAGATATCGCTTTCAATGAGCTTAAGAATTTGCTTACTCATGCTCCCGTGCTTGCATTACCCAACTTTGACAAACCTTTCGAATTCATTGCGATGCTAGTGGTAATGGCATAGGAGGTGTGTTAACGCAAGAGAAGCACCCAATTGCTTATTTTAGTGAGAAACTCTCCAGAGCGCAACTCAATTACCCTATCTATGACAAAGAGCTATATGCTTTGGTGCGTGTTTTGCATGAATGGGAACATTACCTACGCCCTCATGAGTTCATCATCCATACCGACCATGAAACGCTTAAATATCTTAAGGGTCAAACTAAGTTGAACAAGCGTCATGCTAAATGGAGTGAGTTTATTGAGTCTTTTCCTTATGTCATCAAGTATATTAAAGGTAAGGAAAATGTTGTGGCGGATGCGCTTTCCCGTATATGCATGCTTGTTAATCAACTTGAGCTAAATGTCATTGGCTTTGAGCATATAAAAGACTTGTATGAGCATGATCCTACATTTTCTATTCCTTATGCCAAGTGTTTGACGCATACTTCTTGGGATCGATACTACATCAAAGATGGATATCTTATGAGAGCTAACAAACTTTGCATCCCCGAGTCCTCTCTTCACTTGTTGCTTTTGTAGGAATCTCACGGAGGCGGACTCATGGGACACTTTGGACAAGACAAGACATTTGCTACGCTCTCCAAGAACTACTTTTGACCCAAGATGTTCCGCGACGTCAATCGCTTCACCAACCGATGCTCTACATGTTGCAAAGCTAAGTCCAAAGCTCAATCTCATGGCCTCTATATGCCACTTCCAATTCCATATCACCCATGGGAAGACATTAGCATGGACTTTGTGCTTGGTTTGCCTAGAACTCGAAATGGCAAGGATTCCGTTTTTGTTGTTGTGGACCGATTCTCCAAAATGGCACATTTCATTCCTTGCAACAAGATAGACGATGCTTCACATGTTGCAAATTTGTTTTGTAGGGAAATCTTGCGCCTTCATGGAGTGCCAAAGACGATTGTCTCGGACCGCGACGTCAAGTTCTTGAGTTACTTTTGGAAGACATTGTGCGCCAAGCTCGGAATCAAGCTTTTGTTCTCTTCGGCATACCATCCACAAACCGACGGCCAAACGGAGGTGACCAACCGCACGCTCTCCACTCTACTACGCGTGTTGATAAAGAAGAACATCAAGGAGTGGGAGGAGTGCCTACCCATCGCCGAGTACGCCTACAATCGTGCAAGACATTCGACTACCGGTAAGTCCCCCTTCGAGGTCGTCTATGGCTTCAACCCATTGTCTCCATTGGACATTCTACCTCTACCGCTACAAGAGCGCACAAACATGGACGCGAGTGCCCGAGTCAACTTCCTCAAGAAGATGCACGAAGATACAAGAAACACCATCGAGCGCCAAGTACAACGACTCGCGACAAAGCTCAACGTCAACAAGCAACCCATGATGATGAGGACATCAATACCATTGTTACACCCACAGGCCCTGCTGCTATACATACTGGACCAATTACTAGAGCTTGCGCACGCCAATTAAATTACCAGGTACTTTCGTTTCTTGCTAATGATTCTAATGTTCATGAGAATATGATGCTGCCTAAATTGGATACATTTGTTGTGCTTACAAATGAAGGGCCTAGCTTTGAGAAGGATGATCATTGGAGCAAGAACAAGCATGGAGATGATGGCATGCGCATGGGGAACAAGAACGGAGTTACAAGTGATGATTTCAGGACGTTGAAGCCACCATAATGCGTGCATGAAGCCTTGGACGAAATATACAAGATGCTACTTCATAACTTTCGTCCAGAGGCTATTCTAGGTGCTGCGTCACCTTATTATTGGGCCAGGCCCATGTAATTTCGAAATACATAAGTATAGGCTGTTTTTAGAGTCCGTATGTGTGGGGAAACAAGAGATAGGGTTGGTTTCGGACCCCTTCCTCAAGGGCCACGAAATCCCCCCCCCCTCTTCCTCCATATATACAGCCCTTAGGGCGTCGTTTAGACTTTGGGTTTTGTTTAGATTAAAAGTTCGCCATAGCTGCAACTTCGCGTACTTCGTTTGTGTTCAGCGACCAGACAAAGGCGTCACAGAACCCCACCTTGATCAATAAAGCTTTCATCTTATATTCGCAATATCCAGATTGCAATCTCAGTTTCTTGCCTGTTCTTCGTTTGCTCGCAGGAAACAGACCCTTGTGGTCAGGTTGATCGTGCTCCGGCGTGGTCGATAACCTCTCAGAGTTGGTTTAGCGATTGCTAAGGCGCGACGTCCTCGCACGTTCGTAGTCGGATCGTCAAAGTCGACTTCCATCAAAGCGATATTCATCATCTCATCGAAAGACGGGACACCTTTGCCTCTATCACTTGTCACCCCCAAACTGATGGACAAACTGAAGTAGTCAATAGAACATTGTCTACTATGCTTAGGGTTGTTTTGAAGAATAATAAGAAAATGTGGGAAGAATGCTTGCCTCATATTGAGTTTGCTTATAATCGTTCATTGCATTCTACTACTAAGATGTGCCCTTTTGAAATTGTGTATGGTTTCCTACCTCGTGCACCTATTGATTTGTTGCCTCTTCCATCTTCGGAGAAGGTTAATTTTGATGCTAAACAACGTGCTGAATTGATCTTAAAAATGCATGAGTTAACTAAGGAAAACATTGAGCGTATGAATGCTAAATATAAACTTGCTGGAGATAAGGGTAGAAAACATGTTGTGTTTGCACCTGGAGATCTTGTTTGGTTACATTTGCGTAAGGATAGATTTCCTGATTTGCGCAAATCAAAGCTAATGCCACGTGCTGATGGTCCTTTAAGGTGTTAGAGAAAATAAATGATAATGCATATAAACTTGAGCTGCCTGCAGATTTTGGGGTTAGTCCCACTTTTAACATTGCAGATTTGAAGCCTTATTTGGGTGAGGAAGATGAGCTTCCGTCGAGGACGACTTCATTTCAAGAAGGGGAGGATGATGAGGACATCAATACCATTGTTACACCCACAGGCCCTGCTGCTATACATACTGGACCAATTACTAGAGCTCGCGCACGCCAATTAAATTACCAGGTACTTTCGTTTCTTGCTAATGATTCTAATGTTCATGAGAATATGATGCTGCCTAAATTGGATACATTTGTTTTGCTTACAAATGAAGGGCCTAGCTTTGAGAAGGATGATCATTGGAGCAAGAACAAGCATGGAGATGATGGCATGCGCATGGGGAACAAGAACGGAGTTACAAGTGATGATTTCAGGACGTTGAAGCCACCATAATGCGTGCATGAAGCCTTGGACGAAATATACAAGATGCTACTTCATAACTTTCGTCCAGAGGCTATTCTAGGTGCTGCGTCACCTTATTATTGGGCCAGGCCCATGTAATTTCGAAATACATAAGTATAGGCTGTTTTTAGAGTCCGTATGTGTGGGGAAACAAGAGATAGGGTTGGTTTCGGACCCCTTCCTCAAGGGCCACGAAATTCCCCCCCTCTTCCTCCATATATACAGCCCTTAGGGCGTCGTTTAGACTTTGGGTTTTGTTTAGATTAAAAGTTCGCCCTAGCTGCAACTTCGCGTACTTCGTTTGTGTTCAGCGACCAGACAAAGGCGTCACAGAACCCCACCTTGATCAATAAAGCTTTCATCTTATATTCGCAATATCCGGATTGCAATCTCAGTTTCTTGCTTGTTCTTCATTTGCTCGCAGGAAACAGACCCTCGTGGTCAGGTTGATCGTGCTCCGGCGTGGTCGATAACCTCTCGGAGTTGGTTTAGCGATTGCTAAGGCGCGACGTCCTCGCACGTTCGTAGTCGGATCGTCAAAGTCGACTTCCACCAAAGCGATATCCATCATCTCATCGAAAGACGGGACACCTTTGCCTCTATCAAGTGGTATCAGATTTCCAGGTTGCTCGGTGAGATTTTACAGTTTTTTGTAGTTTAGATCGAGTCTGTTCTTCATACCTACAGTCCACGAAAAAGCCACAAAAAAAATTTAGGGTTAGTTCATCATATCCGAACCAATCTGAGCCTTTGCACAATCTTTTTAGGGTTTTTGCTTTGTTGAATTTGCGGTTGCATCGTCGTGTCAAGTTGCTGGTCTTAGAGTCTAGTCTTTTAGAGTTTCGAGTTCTGGTCATAAGTTGTCACGCCGCCGCCGCACCATCATCATCGCCTTGCCATCTACCAGCATTGCTTATCCGCCACCGCTTTGAATCCGTATCCATATACCACGACCGCTACCATATACCACCACCGCTGCCATATACTACCGCCATATATCCACCACCAATCCGAGTTCTTTTCATATTCGGTTTGTTTTAGAGATCCATATATTTTCCGTTTCGTGTTTCCTTGCCTGAGTAGGTCTCGGAAAAAAAAAATTTAGGCCAAAATTTCGGCAACCAAAAATATTTTTTCCCTATCCTATTTTTAGGCCCCGGGTAGTGTTTTGAGACACTCGCCATCATAGTGATTTTTTGTCGCACTTTTTCGTAGTCGCTGCCCTGATTTCCGAAAAAAAAATAGTCAAAAAATTTTGTGCCCATCCTGTCAGTTTGACCTGGGAAGAGTTTTGAGACACTCGCCATTATAGTGATTTTTCGCAAAAAAAAAACAAAAGAGGAGCGCAAAAACAAAAAAGAGCGCAAAAAAAAAAGAGCGAAAAAAAAATTCCAGAGTGTGCTTTTCCCTTGTTTACGTGCAGCGCCGTGATTTTGTTAGTGTTCTAGGCTCGCGTCTCTAGCACGGTCTAGCCTAGGACCAGCACAGTACCGTCGTTGAGCGTTTATTCAACTTTGCATCTCTGAATTGATTATTGCTTACCATTTTGCTACCATATTATAAGCCTTCCCAGCTCCACATAAGTCTACATCGTGCGTTTGACTCTCCCTGGTAATCGCTATATCCAAGCTTTGAGAGTTTTTGACTACAACGGTTGCCGATCACCACCTGCTGCTGGGTAAGAACTGGTAAGAATTTGAGATTCGCTTGAAGGTTTTGTGACACACCACCATCACCACCACTTCTAGTAGTCTGCAGGATCATATTCTTTTGTGTTTCTATTGCTGCTAACCATGGCAGGTTCACAAGCCGATGAGACTGATTGGGCGAACATGACGAACAAGGAGTTGCATGATAAATTTCAGCAAATGATGAGTGGCCAGGTGGGAGATGTGCTAAACAGATTTGAAGAGGCTATGGAGAAGATAGATGCCGTGGAGAAGTCGTTTGAGACAAAGTTGGATAACAAGTTTACTGAATTACTCAAGCGTCTTCCCCAACCACCACCGGCTGCACATGTCGCACCTCTACAACAACAACAACCACATCTCCAACGCCGCCTTCCAAATCAAGTGGGACGGGCACAGCGCGTTCCAATTGAGATTGGTCAAAATTCGGGTGCTGCTGTCCCTACTGTTGATGCTTCTTTGGCTCCTGCTCCTGCGGCGGCTGAGGAGGATGACGATTATGCGGGCGATTATGAAGATGAGGTTGATCAAAATCAGAACTACGTCCAGCCACCAGCACCACCACCAGCAGGTCGACCTCAGGTATATATTCGCAACGGTAGGCCGGCACCACCACCTCAGGTACGAGATCATGACCATCTCCCTAAACTGAAATTGAATATTCCACCATTTGAGGGTAGATATGTTCCTGATATATATCTTACTTGGGAGTTAGAAACTGAACAACGATTTACATGTTTACAATATCCTGAGGAGAGACGTGTTCCTGCTGCTGTTTGTGCTTTCACTAGCTTTGCCTGTGTTTGGTGGTCTGAACATTGTAGATTATATCCTGTTCCAGCTACTTGGGCTGCTTTGAAAACTGCTATGCGTACTCGTTGGGTTCCACCATATTATCAACGTGAATTACTTCAAAAATTGCAGCGTTTAAGACAAGGAAAAAATTCTGTAGAAGAATATTATCAGGAATTACAAACTGGCATGATTAGATGTGGTATTGTTGAGGAGAATGAAGCTATGCTTGCACGTTTTATGGGTGGATTAAATAAAGAGATTCAGACCATTCTAGAGTATAAGGATTATAATAATATCACTCGTTTATTCCATCTTGCTTGTAAAGCTGAACGTGAAGTGCAGGATCGACAGCCATTGGCGCGAACTAACTTTTCTGCAGGTCGACCTTCATCATGGATACCGCGTGCATTTCTACTTCCACTTCACCATCACCTCCATCAGGTGCCACCTCCAGCCGTGATACAAGAAAGCAGGCACAACCACCACTCTCTGCCAAGAGCACACCTGCCGGGCCTGTGCAGAGCTCTTCTTCTTCCATGGCATCGACAGGGCACACAAGTGATATTATTTGTCGTCGTTGTAAGGGAAGAGGACATTTTGCGAGAGAATGCAAATCTCAGCGTGTCATGATTGCTACTGAGGATGGTGGGTATGAGTCCGCTAGTGACTATGATGAGGAGACTTTGGCTCTTATTACACGTGAAGAACATGGTGGAGATGATTCTGAAAATGAGACGCAATACATGGCTCCTGAAGACGCTGACAGGTATGAATGTTTAGTTGCTCAACGTGTTTTGAGTGTGCAGGTCACACAAGCAGAGCAAAATCAGAGGCATAATTTGTTCCATACAAAGGGAGTTGTGAAGGAACGTTCTGTTCGCGTCATCATAGATGGAGGTAGCTTTAACAACTTGGCTAGCATGGAGATGGTGGAGAAGCTATCTCTCACCACAAGACCACATCCACATCCTTACTACATCCAATGGTTCAACAACAGCGGCAAGGTTAAGGTAACACGTACTGTTCGTGTGCATTTTAGTATCTCTACATATGCTGATTATGTTGATTGTGATGTGGTACCCATGCAAGCATGTTCCTTATTACTAGGTAGACCATGGCAATTTGATAAAAATTCTGTACACCATGGTAGAAACAATCAGTATACTCTTGTTCATAAGGATAAAAATATTACTTTGCTTCCTATGACTCCTGATTCCATTTTGAAAGATGACATTAATAGAGCTACTAAAGCAAAACAGGAGAAAAATAAGAGTGAAAATCAGATTGTGGCAAAGGAATTTGAGCAACAAATGAAACCTAATAATAAACCATCTAGTGTTGTTTCTGAAATTAATTTGAAAAGTGCATGTTTACTTGCCACAAAATCTGATATTGATGAACTAGATTTCAGCAAATCTGTTTGCTATGCTTTTGTGTGCAAAGAGGCATTATTTTCATTCGAGGACGTGCCTTCCTCTTTGCCCCCTGCTGTCACTCACATTTTGCAGGAGTTCGCTGACGTCTTCCCACAAGACGTGCCACCGGGATTACCACCTATTCGAGGGATTGAGCATCAAATTGACTTAATTCCCGGTGCATCGCTACCCAACCGTGCACCATACCGTACCAATCCAGAGGAGACGAAGGAGATTATGCGTCAAGTACAGGAGCTGCTCGACAAAGGTTATCTACGCGAATCTCTTAGTCCTTGTGCTGTTCCTATTATACTCGTGCCTAAAAAGGATGGTACGTCGCGTATGTGTGTTGATTGTAGAGGCATTAATAATATTACTATTCGTTATCGTCATCCTATTCCTAGGCTCGATGATATGCTTGATGAATTGAGTGGCTCTACAATATTCTCCAAAGTTGATTTGCGTAGTGGATACCATCAAATTCGTATGAAATTGGGAGATGAATGGAAAACTGCATTTAAAACTAAGTTTGGTTTATATGAGTGGTTAGTCATGCCTTTTGGGTTAACTAATGCACCTAGTACTTTCATGAGACTAATGAACGAAGTTTTACGTGCTTTCATTGGACGATTTGTGGTGGTCTATTTTGATGATATACTGATTTATAGCAAATCTTTGGAAGAACATTTGGAACATTTACGTGCTGTTTTTATTGCTCTACGTGATGCACGTTTGTTTGGTAACCTTGGGAAGTGCACCTTTTGCACCGACCGAGTATCTTTTCTTGGCTATGTTGTTACTCCACAGGGAATTGAAGTTGATACAGCCAAAATTGAAGCTATTGAGAGTTGGCCGCAGCCCAAAACGGTCACACAAGTGCGGAGTTTTCTTGGACTCGCTGGTTTCTATAGGCGTTTTGTGAGAGATTTTAGCACCATTGCTGCACCTCTCAACGAGCTTACAAAGAAGGATGTGCCTTTTGTTTGGGGTACCGCACAGGAAGAAGCCTTCACGGTATTGAAAGATAAGTTGACACATGCTCCTTTACTCCAACTTCCTGATTTTAATAAGACTTTTGAGCTTGAATGTGATGCTAGTGGCATTGGATTAGGAGGTGTGTTATTACAAGATGGCAAACCTGTTGCATACTTTTCTGAAAAATTGAGTGGGCCTAGTCTGAATTATTCTACTTATGATAAAGAACTATATGCTCTTGTTCGGACTTTAGAAACATGGCAACATTATTTATGGCCCAAAGAATTTGTTATACATTCTGATCATGAATCTTTGAAACATATTAGAAGTCAAGCTAAACTGAATCGTAGACATGCTAAATGGGTTGAATTCATTGAAACTTTCCCTTATGTCATTAAACACAAGAAGGGTAAAGAAAATGTTATTGCTGATGCATTGTCTCGTCGCTATACTATGCTTTCACAACTTGACTTCAAAATATTTGGTTTGGAGACCATCAAAGATCAATATGTGCATGATGCTGATTTTAAAGATGTATTGCAGAATTGTAAAGAAGGAAGAACCTGGAACAAGTTTGTCGTTAATGATGGATTTGTGTTCCGTGCTAACAAGCTATGCATTCTAGCTAGCTCTCTTCGTCTTTTGTTGTTGCAGGAGGCGCATGGAGGAGGATTAATGGGACACTTTGGCGTGAAGAAGACGGAGGACGTACTTGCTACACATTTCTTTTGGCCAAAGATGAGACGGGATGTTGAGCGTTTTGTTGCTCGCTGCACTACATGTCAAAAAGCTAAGTCACGACTCAATCCTCATGGTTTATATATGCCTTTGCCTGTACCCAGTGTTCCTTGGGAGGATATATCTATGGACTTTGTTTTAGGTTTACCTCGAACAAAGAAGGGGAGGGATAGCATATTTGTTGTCGTGGATAGATTCTCGAAAATGGCACACTTTATACCATGTCATAAAAGCGATGATGCTGTTAATGTTGCTGATTTGTTCTTTCGTGAAATTATTCGCTTGCATGGTGTGCCAAATACTATTGTTTCAGATCGTGATACTAAATTTCTTAGCCACTTTTGGAGATGTTTATGGGCTAAGTTGGGGACTAAACTGCTTTTTAGTACTACTTGTCACCCCCAAACTGATGGACAAACTGAAGTAGTCAATAGAACGTTGTCTACTATGCTTAGGGCTGTTTTGAAGAATAATAAGAAAATGTGGGAGGAATGCTTGCCTCATATTGAATTTGCTTATAATCGTTCATTGCATTCTACTTGATAGAGGCAAAGGTGTCCCGTCTTTCGATGAGATGGTGGATTTCGCTTTGGTGGAAGTCGACTTTGACGATCCGACTACGAACGTGCGAGGACGTCGCGCCTTAGCAATCGCTAAACCAACTCCGAGAGGTTATTGACCACGCCGGAGCACGATCAACCTGACCACGAGGGTCTGTTTCCTGCGAGCAAACGAAGAACAAGCAAGAAACTGAGATTGCAATCTGGATATTGCGAATATAAGATGAAAGCTTTATTGATCAAGGTGGGGTTCTGTGACGCCTTTGTCTGGTCGTTGAACACAAACGAAGTACGCGAAGTTGCAGCTATGGCAAACTTTTAATCTAAACAAAACCCAAAGTCTAAACGACGCCCTAAGGGCTGTATATATGGAGGAAGAGGGGGGAATTTCGTGGCCCTTGGGGAAGGGGTCCGAAACCAACCCTATCTCTTGTTTCCCCACACATACGGACTCTAAAAATAGCCTATACTCAAGTATTTCGAAATTACATGGGCCTGGCCCAATAATAAGGTGACGCAGCACCTAGAATAGCCTCTGGACGAAAGTTATGAAGTAGCATCTTGTATATTTCGTCCAAGGCTTCATGCACGCATTATGGTGGCTTCAACGTCCTGAAATCATCACTTGTAACTCTGTTCTTGTCCCCCATGCGCATGCCATCATCTCCATGCTTGTTCTTGCTCCAATGTTCATCCTTCTCAAAGCTAGGCCCTTCATTTGTAAGCAAAACAAATGTATCCAATTTAGGCAGCATCATATTCTCATGAACATTAGAATCATTACCAAGAAACGAAAGTACCTGGTAATTTAATTGGCGTGCGCGAGCTCTAGTAATTGGTCCAGTATGTATAGCAGCAGGGACTGTGGGTGTAATAATTGTATTGATGTCCTCATCATCCTCCCCTTCTTGAAATGAAGTCGTCCTCGACGGAAGCTCATCTTCCTCACCCAAATAAGGCTTCAAATCTGCAATATTAAAAGTGGGACTAACCCCAAAATCTGCAGGCAGCTCAAGTTTATATGCATTATCATTTATTTTCTCTAACACCTTAAAAGGACCATCAGCACGTGGCATTAGCTTTGATTTGCGCAAATCAGGAAATCTATCCTTACGCAAATGTAACCAAACAAGATCTCCAGGTGCAAACACAACATGTTTTCTACCCTTATCTCCAGCAAGTTTATATTTAGCATTCATACGCTCAATGTTTTCCTTAGTTAACTCATGCATTTTTAAGATCAATTCAGCACGTTGTTTAGCATCAAAATTAACCTTCTCCGAAGATGGAAGAGGCAACAAATCAATAGGTGCACGAGGTAGGAAACCATACACAATTTCAAAAGGGCACATCTTAGTAGTAGAATGCAATGAACGATTATAAGCAAACTCAATATGAGGCAAGCAGTCTTCCCACATTTTCTTATTATTCTTCAAAACAGCCCTAAGCATAGTAGACAATGTTCTATTGACTACTTCAGTTTGTCCATCTGTTTGGGGGTGACAAGTAGTACTAAAAAGCAGTTTAGTCCCCAACTTAGCCCATAAACATCTCCAAAAGTGGCTAAGAAATTTAGTATCACGATCTGAAACAATAGTATTTGGCACACCATGCAAGCGAATAATTTCACGAAAGAACAAATCAGCAACATTAACAGCATCATCGCTTTTATGACATGGTATAAAGTGCGCCATTTTCGAGAATCTATCCACGACAACAAATATGCTATCCCTCCCCTTCTTTGTTCGAGGTAAACCTAAAACAAAGTCCATAGATATATCCTCCCAAGGAACACTAGGTACAGGCAAAGGCATATATAAACCATGAGGATTGAGTCGTGACTTAGCTTTTTGACATGTAGTGCAGCGAGCAACAAAACGCTCAACATCCCGTCTCATCTTTGGCCAAAAGAAATGTGTAGCAAGTACGTCCTCCGTCTTCTTCACGCCAAAGTGTCCCATTAATCCTCCGCCATGCGCCTCCTGCAACAACAAAAGACGAAGAGAGCTAGCTGGAATGCATAGCTTGTTAGCACGGAACACAAATCCATCATTAACGACAAACTTGTTCCAGGTTCTTCCTTCTTTACAATTTTGCAATACATCTTTAAAATCAGCATCATGCACATATTGATCTTTGATGGTCTCCAAACCAAATATTTTGAAGTCAAGTTGTGAAAGCATAGTATAGCGACGAGACAATGCATCAGCAATAACATTTTCTTTACCCTTCTTGTGTTTAATGACATAAGGGAAAGTTTCAATGAATTCAACCCATTTAGCGTGTCTACGATTCAGTTTAGCTTGACTTTTAATATGTTTCAAAGATTCATGATCAGAATGTATAACAAATTCTTTGGGCCATAAATAATGTTGCCATGTTTCTAAAGTCCGAACAAGAGCATATAGTTCTTTATCATAAGTAGAATAATTCAGACTAGGCCCACTCAATTTTTCAGAAAAGTATGCAACAGGTTTGCCATCTTGTAATAACACACCTCCTAATCCAATGCCACTAGCATCACATTCAAGCTCAAAAGTCTTATTAAAATCAGGAAGTTGGAGTAAAGGAGCATGTGTCAACTTATCTTTCAATACCGTGAAGGCTTCTTCCTGTGCGGTACCCCAAACAAAAGGCACATCCTTCTTTGTAAGCTCGTTGAGAGGTGCAGCAATGGTGCTAAAATCTCTCACAAAACGCCTATAGAAACCAGCGAGTCCAAGAAAACTCCGCACTTGTGTGACCGTTTTGGGCTGCGGCCAACTCTCAATAGCTTCAATTTTGGCTGTATCAACTTCAATTCCCTGTGGAGTAACAACATAGCCAAGAAAAGATACTCGGTCGGTGCAAAAGGTGCACTTCCCAAGGTTACCAAACAAACGTGCATCACGTAGAGCAATAAAAACAGCACGTAAATGTTCCAAATGTTCTTCCAAAGATTTGCTATAAATCAGTATATCATCAAAATAGACCACCACAAATCGTCCAATGAAAGCACGTAAAACTTCGTTCATTAGTCTCATGAAAGTACTAGGTGCATTAGTTAACCCAAAAGGCATGACTAACCACTCATATAAACCAAACTTAGTTTTAAATGCAGTTTTCCATTCATCTCCCAATTTCATACGAATTTGATGGTATCCACTACGCAAATCAACTTTGGAGAATATTGTAGAGCCACTCAATTCATCAAGCATATCATCGAGCCTAGGAATAGGATGACGATAACGAATAGTAATATTATTAATGCCTCTACAATCAACACACATACGCGACGTACCATCCTTTTTAGGCACGAGTATAATAGGAACAGCACAAGGACTAAGAGATTCGCGTATATAACCTTTGTCGAGCAGCTCCTGTACTTGACGCATAATCTCCTTCGTCTCCTCTGGATTGGTACGGTATGGTGCACGGTTGGGTAGCGATGCACCGTGATGAGGACATCAATACAATTATTACACCCACAGTCCCTGCTGCTATACATACTGGACCAATTACTAGAGCTCGCGCACGCCAATTAAATTACCAGGTACTTTCGTTTCTTGCTAATGATTCTAATGTTCATGAGAATATGATGCTGCCTAAATTGGATACATTTGTTTTGCTTACAAATGAAGGGCCTAGCTTTGAGAAGGATGAACATTGGAGCAAGAACAAGCATGGAGATGATGGCATGCGCATGGGGAACAAGAACGGAGTTACAAGTGATGATTTCAGGACGTTGAAGCCACCATAATGCGTGCATGAAGCCTTGGACGAAATATACAAGATGCTACTTCATAACTTTCGTCCAGAGGCTATTCTAGGTGCTGCGTCACCTTATTATTGGGCCAGGCCCATGTAATTTCGAAATACATAAGTATAGGCTGTTTTTAGAGTCCGTATGTGTGGGGAAACAAGAGATAGGGTTGGTTTCGGACCCCTTCCTCAAGGGCCACGAAGTTTCCCCCCTCTTCCTCCATATATACAGCCCTTAGGGCGTCGTTTAGACTTTGGGTTTTGTTTAGATTAAAAGTTCGCCATAGCTGCAACTTCGCGTACTTCGTTTGTGTTCAGCGACCAGACAAAGGCGTCACAGAACCCCACCTTGATCAATAAAGCTTTCATCTTATATTCGCAATATCCAGATTGCAATCTCAGTTTCTTGCCTGTTCTTCGTTTGCTCGCAGGAAACAGACCCTCGTGGTCAGGTTGATCGTGCTCCGGCGTGGTCGATAACCTCTCGGAGTTGGTTTAGCGATTGCTAAGGCGCGACGTCCTCGCACGTTCGTAGTCGGATCGTCAAAGTCGACTTCCATCAAAGCGATATTCATCATCTCATCGAAAGACGGGACACCTTTGCCTCTATCACATGATGTTCAATGTTGGAGATCTTGTGTGGCTACACCTTCGGAAGGATCGCTTCCCCAAGGAACGAAAGTCCAAGCTACTACCCCGAGCGGACGGACCCTTCAAGGTGCTTGCACGCTACAACAACAACGCATACAAGATCGACATCCCACGCGACAAGTACTCCGTGAGCGACATCTTCAACATCAAAGATCTATCCCCGTACCATGGTGATGAGGATTTCGATCCGAGGTCGGATCTTTCCCAAGGGAGGGGAGATGATGCGGAGCATCCTACGGTCATCCCCATGGACCTACAATCGTCTCATCAAGAGCCAAGAGGACCTATGACACGAGCACGAGCTAGAGCTCTCGAGAACGAGGTGACTTCCTTCCTTAGTGATATCACATAGACCCACTCGAGACATGGCTACTACCTAAGTCCGATATGCTATGCATGATTAGGTGTCAAGAGGAACCTCCCGAGGATGCATGTGAAGACGGACAAGCCGCCAAGTTCACGGATGAAGAGAACCAACGGAAACGGGCAAGTTCACCTTCCAGGCCCCGGACATCCGGCGCCTGGAGCAACCACAACAGCAGCAGCCCAGACGCCCAAGCCTACAGGGACCGGACATCCGGCGTCCAGCCCGGACATCCGGCCCCAGCCCCGAAATCCGGCCAAAAGCCCGGACATCTGGCGCCACGCTACAGAACATCCAGAAGTTTTGCCCTCCAGCCCGAACATCCGGCCCCCAGCCCGGACATCCGGCCTCTCCTGAAGCCCCGGACATCCGGCCCCAGCCCGGACATCCGGCCTCTCCCGAAGCCCCGGACATCCGGCTCGTCGCCCGGACATCCGGCCACCTCTGTCTGCGTACAGTAAGGGCCGAGGCCCGTGTACCCCTTTGACTCCCTAGACTATATATACTCTTTCTCCTCCATCTTTCTAGGGTTAGCATTGGTTTAGCTCATATGTGAGATAGAGCATTGCTCATCCATACGGATCTCCTCCTCGAGAGAGACTGCGGCCCCTCTTCGGAGACGATCCACGTTGGATTCAAGACCCCCTCTTGGGTGGCCCCCATCAAGACCTCCTCACGGAGAAGAACCGGTTACCCTTTGTATCGTCCTTTGTTGATCGTGGATCGTGTATCTCTCTTTGTGTTTCGAGGATCTAGCACATGTGTGATTGTTCTTGTTGGTTTGAGTGATTCTCTCGTGTCTTCCCCTCGTGTTTCCCCTCGTGTTCTTCATGTTCTTAGTTGGGATCCGCTCCTTTCGTGAAAGATCGGCCATCTAGGGTTCCACCCTACATCATGACCCCTTCGAGGATGGTATACTACTTGACACTCCACTCGTGTGCATGCATAGGTATTGTCGGAACACTATGGACGACGAGGAGGAGTGCAAGCGCCAAGGTGCAACTACACCATCCGCGAGGGAGGCCTGGAAGCAACGATGGAAGAAGACGGAGCTGCTGAAGCTACAGCGGCCGGACATCCGGGCCAAAGGCTAGACATTCGGCGCCTGTGCAGCCGCCAAGGAGCTGCACCAACGGACGGCCAACAGCATCAGCGGCCGGACATCCGGCGCCTCGCCAAAGCCCGGACATCCGGCCCATCCCCCGGAAATCCGGCATCGACGACAGAAGACATCCAGAAGTTTTACCCTCCAGCCCGGACATCTAGCCCCCAGCCCGGACATCCGGCACCTCCTGAAGCCCCGGACATCCGGACCGTCACCCGGACATCCGGCCACCCCTGTCTGCGCACAGTAAGGGCCGAGGCCCGTGTACCCCTTCGACCCCCTAGAATATATGATAGAGGCAAAGGTGTCCCGTCTTTCGGTGAGATGATGAATATCGCTTTGATGGAAGTCGACTTTGACGATCCGACTACGAACGTGCGAGGACGTCGCGCCTTAGCAATCGCTAAACCAACTCCGAGAGGTTATCGACCACGCCGGAGCACGATCAACCTGACCACGAGGGTCTGTTTCCTGCGAGCAAACGAAGAACAGGCAAGAAACTGAGATTGCGATCTGGATATTGCGAATATAAGATGAAAGCTTTATTGATCAAGGTGGGGTTCTGTGACGCCTTTGTCTGGTCGCTGAACACAAACGAAGTACGCGAAGTTGCAGCTATGGCGAACTTTTAATCTAAACAAAACCCAAAGTCTAAACGACGCCCTAAGGGCTGTATATATGGAGGAAGAAGGGGGGAATTTCGTGGCCCTTGAGGAAGGGGTCCGAAACCAACCCTATCTCTTGTTTCCCCACACATACGGACTCTAAAAACAGCCTATACTTATGTATTTCGAAATTACATGGGCCTGGCCCAATAATAAGGTGACGCAGCACCTAGAATAGCCTCTGGACGAAAGTTATGAAGTAGCATCTTGTATATTTCGTCCAAGGCTTCATGCACGCATTATGGTGGCTTCAACGTCCTGAAATCATCACTTGTAACTCCGTTCTTGTTCCCCATGCGCATGCCATCATCTCCATGCTTGTTCTTGCTCCAATGTTCATCCTTCTCAAAGCTAGGCCCTTCATTTGTAAGCAAAACAAATGTATCCAATTTAGGCAGCATCATATTCTCATGAACATTAGAATCATTAGCAAGAAACGAAAGTACCTGGTAATTTAATTGGCGTGCGCGAGCTATAGTAATTGGTCTAGTATGTATAGCAGCAGGGACTGTGGGTGTAATAATTGTATTGATGTCCTCATCATCCTCCCCTTCTTGAAATGAAGTCGTCCTCGACGGAAGCTCATCTTCCTCACCCAAATAAGGCTTCAAATCTGCAATATTAAAAGTGGGACTAACCCCAAAATCTGCAGGCAGCTCAAGTTTATATGCATTATCATTTATTTTCTCTAACACCTTAAAAGGACCATCAGCACGTGGCATTAGCTTTGATTTGCGCAAATCAGGAAATCTATCCTTACGCAAATGTAACCAAACAAGATCTCCAGGTGCAAACACAACATGTTTTCTACCCTTATCTCCAGCAAGTTTATATTTAGCATTCATACGCTCAATGTTTTCCTTAGTTAACTCATGCATTTTTAAGATCAATTCAGCACGTTGTTTAGCATCAAAATTAACCTTCTCCAAAGATGGAAGAGGCAACAAATCAATAGGTGCACGAGGTAGGAAACCATACACAATTTCAAAAGGGCACATCTTAGTAGTAGAATGCAATGAACGATTATAAGCAAACTCAATATGAGGCAAGCATTCTTCCCACATTTTCTTATTATTCTTCAAAACAGCCCTAAGCATAGTAGACAATGTTCTATTGACTACTTCAGTTTGTCCATCAGTTTGGGGGTGACAAGTAGTACTAAAAAGCAGTTTAGTCCCCAACTTAGCCCATAAACATCTCCAAAAGTGGCTAAGAAATTTAGTATCACGATTTGAAACAATAGTATTTGGCACACCATGCAAGCGAATAATTTCACGAAAGAACAAATCAGCAACATTAACAGCATCATCGCTTTTATGACATGGTATAAAGTGTGCCATTTTTGAGAATCTGTCCACGACAACAAATATGCTATCCCTCCCCTTCTTTGTTCGAGGTAAACCTAAAACAAAGTCCATAGATATATCCTCCCAAGGAACACTAGGTACAGGCAAAGGCATATATAAACCATGAGGATTGAGTCGTGACTTAGCTTTTTGACATGTAGTGCAGCGAGCAACAAAACGCTCAACATCCCTTCTCATCTTTGGCCAAAAGAAATGTGTAGCAAGTACGTCCTCCGTCTTCTTCACGCCAAAGTGTCCCATTAATCCTCCTCCATGCGCCTCCTGCAACAACAAAAGACGAAGAGAGCTAGCTGGAATGCATAGCTTGTGAGCACGGAACACAAATCCATCATTAACAACAAACTTGTTCCAGGTTCTTCCTTCTTTACAATTCTGCAATACATCTTTAAAATCAGCATCATGCACATATTGATCTTTGATGGTCTCCAAACCAAATATTTTGAAGTCAAGTTGTGAAAGCATAGTATAGCGACGAGACAATGCATCAGCAATAACATTTTCTTTACCCTTCTTGTGTTTAATGACATAAGGGAAAGTTTCAATGAATTCAACCCATTTAGCATGTCTACGATTCAGTTTAGCTTGACTTTTAATATGTTTCAAAGATTCATGATCAGAATGTATAACAAATTCTTTGGGCCATAAATAATGTTGCCATGTTTCTAAAGTCCGAACAAGAGCATATAGTTCTTTATCATAAGTAGAATAATTCAGACTAGGCCCACTCAATTTTTCAGAAAAGTATGCAACAGGTTTGCCATCTTGTAATAACACACCTCCTAATCCAATTCCACTAGCATCACATTCAAGCTCAAAAGTCTTATTAAAATCAGGAAGTTGGAGTAAAGGAGCATGTGTCAACTTATCTTTTAATACCGTGAAGGCTTCTTCCTGTGCGGTACCCCAAACAAAAGGCACATCCTTCTTTGTAAGCTCGTTGAGAGGTGCAGCAATGGTGCTGAAATCTCTCACAAAACGCCTATAGAAACCAGCGAGGCCAAGGAAACTCCTCACTTGTGTGACCGTTTTGGGCTGCGGCCAACTCTCAATAGCTTCAATCTTGGCTTTATCAACTTCAATTCCCTGTGGAGTAACAACATAGCCAAGAAAAGATACTCGGTCGGTGCAAAAGGTGCACTTCCCAAGGTTACCAAACAAACGTGCATCACGTAGAGCAATAAAAACAGCACGTAAATGTTCGAAATGTTCTTCCAAAGATTTGCTATAAATCAGTATATCATCAAAATAGACTACCACAAATCGTCCAATAAAAGCACGTAAAACTTCGTTCGTCTCATGAAAGTACTAGGTGCGTTAGTTAACCCAAAAGGCATGACTAACCACTCATATAAACTAAACTTAGTTTTAAATGTTGTTTGCCATTCATCTCCCAGTTTCATACGAATTTGATGGTATCCACTACGCAAATCAACTTTGGAGAATATTGTAGAGCCACTCAATTCATCAAGCATATCATCGAGCCTAGGAATAGGATGACGATAACGAATAGTAATGTTATTAATGCCTTTACAATCAACACACATACGCGATGTACCATCCTTTTTAGGCACGAGTATAATAGGAACATCACAAGGACTAAGAGATTCGCGTATATAACCTTTGTCGAGCAGCTCCTATACTTGACGCATAATCTCCTTCGTCTCCTCTGGATTGGTACGGTATGGTGCACGGTTGGGTAGCGATGCACCGGGAATTAAGTCAATTTGATGCTCAATCCCTCGAATAGGTGGTAATCCCGGTGGCACGTCTTGTGGAAAGACGTCAGCGAACTCCTGCAAAATGTTAGTGACAGCAGGGGGCAAAGAGGAAGGCACGTCCTCGAATGAAAATAATGCCTCTTTGCACACAAAAGCATAGCAAACAGATTTGTTGAAATCTAGCTCATCAATATCAGATTTTGTGGCAAGTAAACATGCACTTTTCAATTTAATTTCAGAAACAACACTAGATGGTTTATTATTAGGTTTCATTTGTTGCTCAAATTCTTTTGCCACAATCTGATTTTCACTCTTATTTTTCTCCTGTTTTGCTTTATTAGCTCTATTAATGTCATCTTTCAAAATGGAATCAGGAGTCATAGGAAGCAAAGTAATATTTTTATCCTTATGAACAAGAGTATACTGATTGTTTCTACCATGGTGTAGAGAATTTTTATCAAATTGCCAAGGTCTACCAAGTAATAAGGAACATGCTTGCATGGGTACCACATCACAATCAATATAATCGGCATATGTAGAGATACTAAAATGCACACGAACAGTGCGTGTTACCTTAACCTTGCCGCTGTTGTTGAACCATTGGATGTAGTAAGGATGTGGACGTGGTCTTGTGGTGAGAGATAGTTTCTCCACCATCTCCATGCTAGCCAAGTTGTTACAGCTCCCTCCATCTATGATGACGCGAACAGAACGTTCCTTCACAACTCCCTTTGTATGGAACAAATTATGCCTCTGATTTTGCAATGCTTGTGTAACCTGCACACTCAAAATACGTTGAGCAACTAAACATTCATACCTGTCAGCGTCTTCAGGAGCCATGTATTGCGTCTCATTTTCATAATCATCTCCACCATGTTCTTCACGTGTAATAAGAGCCAAAGTCTCCTCATCATAGTCACTAGCGGACTCATACCCACCATCCTCAGTAGCAATCATTACACGCTGAGATTTGCATTCTCGCGCATAATGTCCTCTTCCCTTACAACAACGACAAATAATATCACTTGTGTGCCCTGTTGATGCCATGGAAGAAGAAGAGCTCTGTGCAGGCCCGGCAGGTGCGCTCTTGGCAGATAGTGGTGGTTGTGCCTGCTTTCTTGTATCACGGCTGGAGGTGGAACCTGATGGAGTTGCTGGTGCAGTGGAAGTAGAAGATGCACGCGGTGTCCATGATGAAGGTCGACCTGCAGAAAAGTTAGTTCGCGCCAATGCTTGTCGATCCTGCACTTCACGTTCAGCTTTACAAGCAAGATGGAATAAACGAGTGATATTAGTATACTCCTTATACTCTAGAATGGTCTGAATCTCTCTATTTAAACCACCCATAAGCATAGCTTCATTCTCCTCAACAATACCACATCTAATCATGCCAGTTTGTAATTCCTGATAATATTCTTCTACAGAATTTTTCCCTTGTCGTAAACGCTGCAGTTTTTTAAGCAATTCACGTTGATAATATGGTGGAACCTAACGAGTACGCATAGCAGTTTTCAAAGCAGCCCAAGTAGCTGGAATAGGATATAATCTACAATGTTCAGACCACCATACACATGCAAAACTAGTGAAAGCACAAACAGCAGCGGCAACCCATCTCTCCTCGGGATATTGTAAACATGTAAAACGTTGTTCAGTTTCTAACTCCCAAGTAAGATATACATCAGGAATGTATCTACCCTCAAACGGTGGAATATTCAATTTCAGTTTAGGAACATGGTCATGATCTCGTACCTGAGGTGGTGGTGCAGGCCTACCGTTGTGAATATATACCTGAGGTCGACCTGCTGGAGGTGGTGCTGGTGGCTGCACGTAGTTCTGATTTTGATCAACCTCATCCTCATAATCGCCCGCATAATCGTCATCCTCCTCAGCCGCCGCAGTAGCAGGAGCCAAAGAAGCATCAACAGTAGGTGCAGTAGCACCCGAATTTTGACCAGTCTCAATTGGAACGCGTTGTGCTCGTCCCACTTGATTTGGAGGGGCGGCGTTGGAGATGTGGTTGTTGTTGTTATAGAGGTGCGACAGGTGCAGCCGGTGGTGGTTGGGGAAGACGCTTGAGCAATTCATTAAACCTGTTATCCAGCTTTGTCTCAAACGACTTCTCCACGGCATCTATCTTCTCCATAGTCTCTTCAAATCTGTTTAGCACATCTCCCACCTGGCCACTCATCATTTGCTGAAATTTATCATGCAACCCCTTGTTCGTCATGTTCTCCCAATCAGTCTCATCGGCTTGTGATCCTGCCATGGTTAGCAGCAATTGATGAGGACATGACTACCTTGGATACGACCAAAAATATTGCATACATGCATATTTGTCAGGTGATTTCTAGTGCAAACTATTGAATAATCTATTTATGTTATCCAGAACAAAAATACTTCACACACTTTTGTGTTTTGTCTAATTGCAGGTGTATGGGACATTTGTACAATCCACATATGAAGATAAGGCAAAAGGAGAAGTTTAGGTTCTGTTCAAAAAGTCCTCTCACGTCACTTTTGGGCCAAGAGAAGATAGAGTCCAAGTCTCTCACGTTCTGGATTCAGATTCGGACTGCACAGACATACCTGACTCAAAACGCCAACAACTTTTTCATACGGACTCCGAATTGGGTGATTCTTTTTTTGTTGGAAACTAGATTTCGTGCTCTTTCCAACCCAATTGGATTCACCTTTAAATTCGTCCGGAGCATTGAGTTATGGTCGAAACAATCTGACGTTGCACCAGAATCCGAGTCAAACAACAAGTCCAAAGGTGTTGCATCACCTCCACTTGGGCCCATGAGCCTTGTACGACCTAGGGTTGGTTTTAGGCTGCCTTGGGACGTCCTCCCACCTCCTTGGCCGCCACCCCTTGTTCCTATATAAGTAGATCCATCTAGTAGCTTTTTCCTTGGGATTTGTTTAGTTAAAAGTTAGCCATTGCAACTTCGTGTACTTCGTTTGTGTCCAACGACCAGACCAAGACCGCTTACGGATCCCCACCATTATCAATACTTCATATATAATCGCAATATTCAGATTGCTTTATCATATTCTTGCTCGTTCTTCGATTGCTTGCAGGAATAGACCTTCGTGGTCAGGCTGATCGTGCTTCCGGCATCGTCAGTAACCTCAGGAGATTGGTTTAGCGATTGCTAAGGCGCAACGTCGTGCACGTTTGTAGTCGGATCGTCAAAGTCGACTCCACCAAATCGATAGTTATCATCTCATCGAAAGATCGGGACACCCTCGCCTCTATCAAGTGGTATCAGATTTCCAGGTTGCTCGGTGAGATTTTACAGTTTTTCGTAGTTTAGATCGAGTCTGTTCTTCATACCTACAGTCCACGAAAAAGCCACAAAAAAAAAATTAGGGTTAGTTCATCATATCCGAACCAATCTGAGCCTTTGCATAATCTTTTTAGGGTTTTTGCTTTGTTGAATTTGCGGTTGCATCGTCGTGTCAAGTTGCTGGTCTTAGAGTCTAGTCTTTTAGAGTTTCGAGTTCTGGTCATAAGTTGTCACGCCGCCGCCGCACCATCATCATCGCCTTGCCATCTACCACCATTGCTTATCCGCCACCGCTTTGAATCCGTATCCATATACCACCACCGCTGCCATATACTACCGCCATATATCCACCACCAATCCGAGTTCTTTTCATAGTCGGTTTGTTTTAGAGATCCATATATTTTCCGTTTCGTGTTTCCTTGCCTGAGTAGGTCTCGGGAAAAAAAAATAAACTTGCTGGAGATAAGGGTAGAAAACATGTTGTGTTTGCACCTGGAGATCTTGTTTGGTTACATTTGCGTAAGGATAGATTTCCTGATTTGCGCAAATCAAAGCTAATGCCACGTGCTGATGGTCCTTTTAAGGTGTTAGAGAAAATAAATGATAATGCATATAAACTTGAGCTGCCTGCAGATTTTGGGGTTAGTCCCACTTTTAATATTGCAGATTTGAAGCCTTATTTGGGTGAGGAAGATGAGCTTCCGTCGAGGACGACTTCATTTCAAGAAGGGGAGGATGATGAGGACATCAATACAATTATTACACCCACAGGCCCTGCTGCTATACATACTGGACCAATTACTAGAGCTCGCGCACGCCAATTAAATTACCAGGTACTTTCGTTTCTTGCTAATGATTCTAATGTTCATGAGAATATGATGCTGCCTAAATTGGATACATTTGTTTTGCTTACAAATGAAGGGCCTAGCTTTGAGAAGGATGAACATTGGTGCAAGAACAAGCATGGAGATGATGGCATGCGCATGGGGAACAAGAACGGAGTTACAAGTGATGATTTCAGGACGTTGAAGCCACCATAATGCGTGCATGAAGCCTTGGACGAAATATACAAGATGCTACTTCATAACTTTCGTCCAGAGGCTATTCTAGGTGCTGCGTCACCTTATTATTGGGCCAGGCCCATGTAATTTCGAAATACATAAGTATAGGCTGTTTTTAGAGTCCGTATGTGTGGGGAAACAAGAGATAGGGTTGGTTTCGGACCCCTTCCTCAAGGGCCACGAAATTCCCCCCCTCTTCCTCCATATATACAGCCCTTAGGGCGTCGTTTAGACTTTGGGAATTTGTTTAGTTAAAAGTTAGCCATTGCAACTTCGTGTACTTCGTTTGTGTCCAACGACCAGACCAAGACCGCTTACGGATTCCCACCACTATCAATACTTCATATATATTCGCAATATTCAGATTGCATTATCATATTCTTGCTCGTTCTTCGATTGCTTGCAGGAATAGACCTTCGTGGTCAGGCTGATCGTGCTTCCGGCATCGTCAGTAACCTCAGGAGATTGGTTTAGCGATTGATAAGGCGCAACGTCGTGCACGTTTGTAGTCGGATCGTCAAAGTCGACTCCACCAAATCGATAGTTATCATCTCATCGAAAGATCGGGACACCCTCGCCTCTATCAAGTGGTATCAGTTTTCAGGTTGCTCGGTGAGAATTTCCAGTTTCCCCTAGATTAGATTTATTTTCTTACCTATTGTCCAAGAAAAAGCCACAAAAAAGTTAGATCTATTCATCCTTTTGTCCAAGCCAGTCTGAGCCTTTGCAATTTTCTATTCATTGTTTGCATTATTGAATTATCGGTTGCATCGTCGTGTCGAGTTGCTGGTCTTAGGGTCTAGTTCGTTTAGAGTTTCGAGTTCTGTTCACATTAGTCACGTCGCCGCTGCATCGTTATCCCTTCTGTTGTCCACCACACCATCCATCAAATTCCACCATGTGCTACCCATAGTTCATTGTCACAATCATAGTTGAGGTCGTTCACATCTTCGCTTGATCCAATCTGCATCTTATCTAGTTTGTCTTGGAAAGAGGGAGAGAAAAAAAAGAGAGAGAAAAAAAGTCAGAAAAAAAAGAGAAAGAAAAAAAGTGTGAGGAAAAAAAAAGAGAAGAAAAAAAAAACAAAATTCGGATCTATCTAGACTCGATCTCGTAGTTGAATTCGGATTGGAATCTGTTTTGTGCACTGTTTAGTAAAACAGGCATAACTTCCTCATACGAAGTCCGTTTTGACTCCGCGACTACTCAAATGAAAGCTAGCGACGAGCCGCATCTAAATAGTTGCAGAGACTAGTTCAATATTTGACACCTCAAAATCGTCTTCTAAATAGGTCTTTTTGCCCTCCGAAATTCGCGCACACAGCTTATTCCAGTTTTTCAAGCCAGTTCCAGAATTCTTTCACTCCTCATATCAACTCGGAATTGAGTGATTCTTTTTGCATTGGAAAGCTTGAGTTAGTAGCATTCTTTGAAAAAAATTATCAGAAAATTGGCACAAACTTTTCAAGAGGAAAGTTGGAGAGAGTTGTTGTATATCCTGCTTGGCAGTTGTTTTTCATCATTATCTTTACTGCCGTTGTGATCTTCACTTATATCTTGCTGTCCAGAGCTACTTAGTATCCTTCATTGATGCTAGTTGTGCTACGCCGTGACCTCATTAGTGTTCTAGGCTCGCGTCTCTAGTCCGGTCTAGCCTAGGACCAGCACAGTACCGTCGTTGAGCGTTTATTCAACATTGCATCTCTGAATTGATTATTGCTAATATTTTGCTACCATATATAGCCAACCCAGCTCCACATATTTCTACACCGTGTATACGTACGTTCCCCTGGCAATCGCTTTACTCAATCTTTGGAGTTATTTGACACCGATGGTTGCCTGTCACCACCTGCTGCTTGGTAAGAACTTGTAAGATATTGATATTTGCTTTACTGTGAGCGCTTTACCACCACATCCTAGTAGTTCATAGGAACATTATTCTTGAATTTTGCTTCTTGTTTCTACTAATCATGACAGGATCTAGAGTCAATTCATGGGGTTTGTCGATCGTGGGAGATGTGCCATCACCTATGCAAATACCACAACCGTCACGAGAGGTGCACAAACATCCAAATGCACATGATCAGGTTAATGTTTCTATACCACCATTTAATGGCCGTTTTAGACCTGCTTTATATATTGAATGGGAGTTTGACCTAAATAATATATTTTCTTCCAATAATTTTGATGTACGTAAAAAAGTTAAGGTTGCGGTTGGTTCTTTCACTGGTTATGCTGTAGTTTGGTGGAGTGAATATTGTCGGTTACACCCTAATGATATACCTACTACTTGGGATGATTTGAAACTTGCCATGCGACATACATTCGTTCCCGCTTATTATACTCGTGACATGATTACAAAGTTGCAACATTTAAAACAAGGTAGTGACACCGTAACGAAATATTATGATACTTTACAAACTACCTTGCTGCATTCCTCTTTAGAAGAAAGTGAAGAAGATTTTATGGATAGATTTTGGGGAGGATTAAATCGTGACATTCAGGAGATACTAATTCATGAAGAGTGTTATCCTATGGACCATTTGTTTCATCTTGCTTGCAAAGCTGAACAGGAAATAAAACGACGTGTTGCGCACAAGGAGAACAAGCGCGAGATGCACATTCCAAGAGTTGATACGGTTGTCCCTTCAACTACTAAGCATACTATGACAACCACATCCGTTGTTGTGAGGACTACATCACCTCCACCATGTGACACATCATCACCGAGAGTGCCTACATCATCTGAGTTGATCATAAGAGGTAATGACAAAGGTACTAATCTTCCACTTCCACATGAGTATGATGAATGTCTTGTCAATTTAAGTGCACCATGCGGTGAGCTACCCACTACTTTGATCACACAAGCTACCTTAGAGGACTATGTTGATGATTTGACTTTGCCATGTGATCAAACAATTTTGAGTGAGCCCATTGAATTAACTATCAATGCAAAAGAATCAAGTGAATCAGGGAATAAATCAGATTTGGATCAAATATGTTTGAAAATAATTGTGCCAATGTTTAATCATTTTGATATGACCTCTAATCTTGGTGATGGTTCATCAATGTTGGGATGGTTTAATGATGAATATTGTCAATCTTTTCATATGAATAAGAGCTTCACTTATATGTGCAAACTGAGTTGCAATACTTTCATGCCTTCTACTTCTTGTGATAATATTTTGGCTTTATATTTTATTAACTATGAAATTTACTCATGTATACATGTGTCATATGTGCAAAATCCACGGGAAGTAAAAATGGATGACATATACATATACAACATGTACACCTTGTCTCTTTTGTTAGCCACATTTCAGATTAAGCAACGCCGAGGACGGCTTTGTTTTCGAGAAGGGGAGGATGATGAGGACATGACTACCTTGGATACGACCAAAAATATTGCATACATGCATATTTGTCAGGTGATTTCTAGTGCAAACTATTCAATAATCTATTTATGTTATCCAGAACAAAAATACTTCACACACTTTTGTGTTTTGTCTAATTGCAGGTGTATGGGACATTTGTACAATCCACATATGAAGATAAGGCAAAAGGAGAAGTTTAGGTTCTGTTCAAAAAGTCCTCTCACGTCACTTTTGGGCCAAGAGAAGATAGAGTCCAAGTCTCTCACGTTCTGGATTCAGATTCGGACTGCACAGACATACCTGACTCAAAACGCCAACAACTTTTTCATACGGACTCCGAATTGGGTGATTCTTTTTTTGTTGGAAACTAGATTTCGTGCTCTTTCCAACCCAATTGGATTCACCTTTAAATTCGTCCGGAGCATTGAGTTATGGTCGAAACAATCTGACGTTGCACCAGAATCCGAGTCAAACAACAAGTCCAAAGGTGTTGCATCACCTCCACTTGGGCCCATGAGCCTTGTACGACCTAGGGTTGGTTTTAGGCTGCCTTGGGACGTCCTCCCACCTCCTTGGCCGCCACCCCTTGTTCCTATATAAGTAGATCCATCTAGTAGCTTTTTCCTTGGGATTTGTTTAGTTAAAAGTTAGCCATTGCAACTTCGTGTACTTCGTTTGTGTCCAACGACCAGACCAAGACCGCTTACGGATCCCCACCATTATCAATACTTCATATATAATCGCAATATTCAGATTGCTTTATCATATTCTTGCTCGTTCTTCGATTGCTTGCAGGAATAGACCTTCGTGGTCAGGCTGATCGTGCTTCCGGCATCGTCAGTAACCTCAGGAGATTGGTTTAGCGATTGCTAAGGCGCAACGTCATGCACGTTTGTAGTCGGATCGTCAAAGTCGACTCCACCAAATCGATAGTTATCATCTCATCGAAAGATCGGGACACCCTCGCCTCTATCAGCAATAGAAACACAAAAGAATATGATCCTACAGACTACTAGGAAGTGGTGGTGATGGTGGTGTGTGACAAATCCTTCAAGCGAATCTCAAATTCTTACCAGTTCTTACCCAGCAGCAGGTGGTGATCGGCAACCGTTGTAGTCAAAACTCTCAAAGCTTGGATAGAGCGATTACCAGGGAGAGTCAAACGCACGACGTAGATGTATGTGGAGCTGGGAAGGCTTATAATATGGTAGCAAAAAGGGTCAGCAATAATCAATTCAGATATGCAAAGTTGAATAAACGCTCAACGACGGTACTGTGCTGGTCCTAGGCTAGACCGTGCTAGAGACGCGAGCCTAGAACACTAACAAAATCACGGCGCTGCACGTAAACAAGGGAGGAGCACACTCTGAATTTTTTTTCACTTTTTTTTCCTCTTTTTTTTTGCTCCGCAACAATTTTTTTTCGAAAAAGTCTACAAATGGTCTAAAAACTGCCTGGCCAGAATTTTCCAGACTTAGTTTTTTTTATGAAACTGGAACTATTTTTCTACTGCGGGTAACACAAAAGTTTGGGAGTCCTTCTCTATCACGACTCGGAGTATGGCGTGATCTGGAAATCCAAAACAGAGTAACAAAATTACTGGACTTGGACTAGGACTGGTGGCGGAGATGAATCTGGTGGAACTCGGACTGGTGGCGGAGATGAATCTGGTGGAACTCGGACTGGTGGCGGATATATGTTGCAGGTGTACTCGGATTAGCGTGATGGCGGCGGATATGTGGTGGCGTATATGGACTCGGATTGGCGGTGAATATGTGGTGGTGGTATATGGCAGCGGCGATGAAGTTGGTGCGGTGGTGGTATATGGCAGCAGCGATGATGATGATGCGGTGGTGATATATGGCAGCGGCGACGTGACAACCTGTGAACAGAACTCGAAACTCTAAAGGAGTAGACGCTAAGACCAGCAACTTGACACGACGATGCAACCGCAAATTCAACAATGCAAACACAGAAAAGATTATGCAAAGGCTCAGATTGGTTCGGATAGGATGAACTAACTCTAAATTTTTTTTTTGGCTTTTTCGTGGACTATAGGTATGAAGAACAAACTCGATCTAAACTACGAAAAACTGTAAAATCTCACCGAGCAACCTGGAAATCTGATACCACTTGATAGAGGCAAAGGTGTCCGTCTTTCGATGAGATGATGGATATCGCTTTGGTGGAAGTCGACTTTGACGATCCGACTACGAACGTGCGATGACGTCGCGCCTTAGCAATCGCTAAACCAACTCCGAGAGGTTATTGACCACGCCGGAGCATGATTAACCTGACCACGAGGGTCTGTTTCCTGCGAGCAAACGAAGAACAAGCAAGAAACTGAGATTGCAATCTGGATATTGCGAATATAAGATGAAAGCTTTATTGATCAAGGTGGGGTTCTGTGACGCCTTTGTCTGGTCGTTGAATACAAACAAAGTACGCGAAGTTGCAGCTATGGTGAACTTTTAATCTAAACAAAACCCAAAGTCTAAACGACGCCCTAAGGGCTGTATATATGGAGGAAGAGGGGGGAATTTCGTGGCCCTTGGGGAAGGGGTCCGAAACCAACCTTATCTCTTGTTTCCCCACACATACGGACTCTAAAAACAGCCTATACTCAAGTATTTAGAAATTACATGGGCCTGGCCCAATAATAAGGTGACGCAGCACCTAGAATAGCCTCTGGACGAAAGTTATGAAGTAGCATCTTGTATATTTCGTCCAAGGCTTCATGCACGCATTATGGTGGCTTCAACGTCCTGAAATCATCACTTGTAACTCCGTTCTTGTTCCCCATGCGCATGCCATCATCTCCATGCTTGTTCTTGCTCCAATGTTCATCCTTCTCAAAGCTAGGCCCTTCATTTGTAAGCAAAACAAATGTATCCAATTTAGGCAGCATCATATTCTCATGAACATTAGAATCATTACCAAGAAACGAAAGTACCTGGTAATTTAATTGGCGTGCGCGACCTCTAGTAATTGGTCCAGTATGTATAGCAGCAAGGGCTGTGGGTGTAACAATGGTATTGATGTCCTCATCACAAGGAAATAGCACAATACCAATTCTTGTCGGTTTCTCACACCTACACAAGTAAGGCTTATAGTGGAGCTCGGTGAGGATAGTGGCACAAAAATTTGATGCAAAATGTTAGCAAGAGTCAATAATGTTGAAAAAGATTCACAAATTCGCAAGTGAAACAAGTAGACCAATAGCAATATGTGGCACACGGAAACACACAGACGGATAGATAAATGGGGTCGTGCAACCAAGGAGTGAGCACAAAATGTGGAGTCCACGGAAAACGCTCGTGTTGCACAACTCAAGAGAGACGCTAGCACGATTGCTCAATAGGCGGATACGACACTTGTGGACAACCTATGATATGCAAAATGGATAAACTTTCTATCCCAAGTATGCTATGTATGTATGGTTCCCGGTGTTTCTTTCAAGATGATCCAAGATGATCGGATATGACAATCTTATATGCAATGTGGTATGATGCTATGGCACTTGCTTACAAGCTTCTTTGCTCTTCTCTTTTGCTTAAAAGCTTATTCTTGTTTTTTTTGTATGGCCACTTTGCAAATGCACAAACCAAGATAGCAATTGTGTATATGCGGGAACAATCTTGTGACACAAGGGATGATATGATACCAATATGATATGGTATATATGCAATGTATGGTGTAGATCACTAATGTGCACAAGTAACATTGCCGGCAATACTCAAATGGCTAGTCTCGATAGGCAAGTGACGCAAAATGGGCTAGGGGTTATCAATGCAATTGCAAGGGGATATACAATGGAGGGATACCACGATACCAAAATGATATGGAGGTTACCGTCCGAGGCGATGATGAGTGGCGGTGTTCTTGATGTAGATACCAAGAAGATGGAGACTCGTCCCTAAGTAGCCGAAACACCTTAGGAAACGGAAAAAACCGCGAACTCAAAATCTCAAATGTCAAATGTCAAATGGTGGTAGCGGAAGCTCAATGGGATTGCGAAAATGCAATGATGGGTTTTTGCGAGTAGGCAATGCGGAAGTGGAGGGTAAGGTGGTGAACTATACATGGTGTCGGAGTTCGAAGCACGGTCCCTAAGTAGCCGAAACACCTTAGGAGACACAACTCACAACACAAACAAAAATTTGGTTAAGTTGGGTTGGCGGAAGTGTATGGTGGGCAAGCCTATGCGGAAGTTATTGTGGTGGTGGTGGTTGATGTAGAAGCAACCATCCCTAAGTAGCCTAAACACCTTAGGAGACTCAAATCACAACTCAAACAACCACAAATGCTATGGGGAACAAAATTGGTTAGGTTGCGGAAGTCGGTGGTGGCAATGCGGAAGTTATGGTGGAAGCCCTAGGCAAAGATGGCAAAGTGCCAAAACTTTGATGGAGACAAATGGGGATGGGACCTATCTAGATGGATAGAGGATGTCAATAGCTACTCAACGAGCTAAAGAACGCGAAAATCGTACTCCGGATGTGGAAGTTATGCACAAAACGGTGAAACGGAAAAGCTGAAATGTACAGGGGTCGGACATCCGGGGATTTGGCCGGATTTCCGGGACCTGATGTCCAGAACTGCGCGCGAAAATGCGCTCCAGGAGCCGGATGTCCGGGCCACGGGCCGGATGTCCGAGGGGCCAGATGTCCGGGGCTACGGGCCGGATGTCCGGGCTCCAAATCCGAGGATGAACTCGAGGAACTCGATTTTGGGGGCGGAAATTGATGATTTCGGGGGCAAAATTGCGGAGATTTCGTGGATGGAAAGTGGGGAAAATTGGGGGGAAAGCTAGATCCACAAGTAACAAAGCAAATCCACGGATCAAATTCAATAAAACATCATCAAACCAACAAATCACAAAAAAAAATTGGGGCTATTTTTTGGTGGGGATTTTTGAATTTTGGGACAAAATCAACAAAACTAGGGTAGAAAACACAACGGGGAGGCTCCGAAAGCGTGATCAACGTGGCTCATGATACCAAGATATCATGAGACAAGCTGGCTCAGATCCAAGATGATGTAGGGTGGAACCCTATATAGCCGATCTTTCACGAAAGGAGCGGATCCCAACTAAGAACACGAAGAACACGAGGGGAAGACACGAGAGAATCACTCAAACCAACAAGAACAATCACACATGTACTAGATCCTCGAAACACAAAGAGATACACGATCCAAATCCAACAAGGGACGATACATAGGTAACCGGTTCTTCTCCGAAAGGACGTCTTGAGGGGGGGCCACCCAAGAGCGGGTCTTGAATCCAACGTGGATCGTCTCCGAAGAGGGGCCGCAGTCTCTCTCGAGGAGGAGATCCGTATGGATGAGCAATGCTCTATCTCACATATGAGCTAAACCAATACTAACCCTAGAAAGAGGAAGGGGATGGAGTATATATAGTCTAGGGGGGCGAAGAGGTACATGGGCTTCGGCCCTTTACTGTGCGCGGACAGACGGAGCCGGATGTCCGGGCGGCGGGCCGGATGTCCGGGGCTTCAGGAGGGGCCGGATGTCCGGGCTGACGGTGCAAACTTCTGTAGTGTCTGGATAGGCGGGGTCGGATGTCCGGGATGGGGGCCGGATGTCCGGCAGCTCGGGAAGAGCCGGATATCCGGGCTGACGTGGTTCAGCTTCGGGTGCCTTTTGCGATGGGCGCCGGATTTCCGGGCTGGTGCCGGATGTCCGGGCTTGTGGGAGTGGCCGGATGTCCGGGGCCTGTAGCCTTTCTCCGGTTCCTCTCGTCGTGCTCCTTCATCCTTGTACTTGGGGACTTGTCCATCATTCCGAGCATCTCCGAGAGGGTCTCCTTGGTACCTAGGCATATGTAGTGTCCTTGCATTAGGTAGCAACCATGTCTCACATGAATGGAAAGGAGAAGCGTTTTGGAGCGGGTTCACCTTAGGTCCAAAGGCGGAGGCTCGAGTGTACATGGGGATGATCGTAGGATGCTCCGCATCATATTGCATACATGCATATTTGTCAGGTGATTTCTAGTGCAAATTATTCAATAATCTATTTATGTTATCCAGAACAAAAATACTTCACACACTTTTGTGTTTTGTCTAATTGCAGGTGTATGGGACATTTGTACAATCCACATATGAAGATAGGGGAAAAGGAGAAGTTTAGGTTCTGTTCAAAAAGTCCTCTCACGTCACTTTTGGGCCAAGAGAAGATAGAGTCCAAGTATCTCACGTTCTGGATTCAGATTCGGACTGCATAGACATACCTGACTCAAAACGCCAACAACTTTTCCATACGGACTCCGAATTGGGTGATTCTTTTTTTATTTGAAAGTAGATTTCGTCCTCTTTCCAACCCAACTGGATTCACCTTTAAATTCGTCCGGAGCATTGAGATATGGACGAAACAATCTGATGCTGCAGCAGAACCCGAGTCAAACAACAAGTCCAAAGGTGTTGCATCACCTCCACTTGGGCCCATGAGCCTTGTACGACCTAGGGTTGGTTTTAGGCTGCCTTGGGACATCCTCCCACCTCCTTGGCCTCCACCCCTTGCTCCTATATAAGTAGATCCATCTAGTATCTTTTTGCTTGGGATTTGTTTAGTTAAAAGTTACCATTGCAACTTCGTGTACTTCGTTTGTGTCCAACGACCAGACCAAGACCGCTTACGGATCCCCACCTGTATCAATACTTCATCTATATTCGCAATATTCAGATTGCATTATCATATTCTTACTTGTTCTTCGATTGCGTGGAGGAATAGACCTTAGTGGTCAGGTTGATCGTGCTCCGGCGTGGTCAATAACCTCTCGAAGTTGGTTTAGCGGTTGCTAAGGCGCAACGTCGTGCACGTTTGTAGTCGGATCATCAAAGTCGACTCCACCAAATCGATAGTTATCATCTCATCGAAAGATCGGGACACCCTCGCCTCTATCAAGGTTGTGGTATTTGCATAGGTGATAGCACGTCTCCCACAATCGACAAACCCCATGAATTGACTCTAGATCTTGTCATGATTAATAGAAACAAGAAACAAAATTCAAAAATAATGTTCCTATGAACTACTAGGATGTGGTGGTAAAGCGCTCACAGTAAAGCAAATATCAATATCTTACAAGTTCTTACCAAGCAGCAGGTGGTGACAGGCAACCAGCGGTGTCAAATAACTCTGAAGATTGTGTAAAGCGATTGCCAGGGGAACGTACGTATACACGGTGCAGAAATATGTGGAGCTGGGTTGGCTATATATGGAAGCAAAATATTAGCAATAATCAATTCAGAGATGCAATGTTTAATAAACGCTCAACGGCGGTACTGTGCTGGTCCTAGGCTAGATCGGACTAGAGATGCGAGCCTAGAATACTAATGAGGTCACGGCGTAGCACAACTAGCATCAATGAAGGATACTAAGTAGCTCTGGACAGCAAGATATAAGTGAAGAACACAACGGCAGTAAAGATAATGATGAAAAACAACTGCCAAGCAGGATATACAACAACTCTCTCTCTAACTTTCCTCTTGAAAAGTTTGAACCAATTTTCTGATAACTTGTCTCAAGAATGGCACTGTGATGAGGACATCAATACCATTGTTACACCCACAGCCCGTGCTGCTATACATACTGGACCAATTACTAGAGCTCGCGCACGCCAATTAGATTACCAGGTACTTCCGTTTCTTGGTAATGATTCTAATGTTCATGACAATATGATGCTGCCTAAATTGGATACATTTGTTTTGCTTACAAATGAAGGGCCTAGCTTTGAGAAGGATGAACATTGGAGCAAGAACAAGCATGGAGATGATGGCATGCGCATGGGGAACAAGAATGGAGTTACAAGTGATGATTTCAGGACGTTGAAGCCACCATAATGCGTGCATGAAGCCTTGGACGAAATATACAAGATGCTACTTCATAACTTTCGTCCAGAGGCTATTCTAGGTGCTGTGTCACCTTATTATTGGGCCAGGCCCATGTAATTTCGAAATACTTGAGTATAGGCTGTTTTTAGAGTCCGTATGTGTGGGGAAACAAGAGATAGGGTTGGTTTCGGACCCCTTCCCCAAGGGCCACGAAATTCCCCCCTCTTCCTCCATATATACAGCCCTTAGGGCGTCGTTTAGACTTTGGGTTTTGTTTAGATTAAAAGTTCGCCATAGCTGCAACTTCGCGTACTTCGTTTGTGTTCAACGACCAGACAAAGGCGTCACAGAACCCCACCTTGATCAATAAAGCTTTCATCTTATATTCGCAATATCCAGATTGCAATCTCAGTTTCTTGCTTGTTCTTCGTTTGCTCGCAGGAAACAGACCCTCGTGGTCAGGTTGATCGTGCTCCGGCGTGGTCAATAACCTCTCGGAGTTGGTTTAGCGATTGCTAAGGCGCGACGTCATCGCACGTTCGTAGTTGGATCGTCAAAGTCGACTTCCACCAAAGCGATATCCATCATCTCATCGAAAGACGGGAGACCTTTGCCTCTATCACACTAACTCAAGCTTTCAAATGCAAAAGAATCACTCAATTCTGAGTTGATATGAGGAGTCAAAAAATTCTAAAACTGGCTTGAAAAACTAGAATAAACTGTGTCGCGAACTTCGGAGGGCAAAAAGACCTATTTAGAAGCCGATTTTGAGGTGCCAAATAGTGAACTAGCCTCTGCAACTATTTAGATGCGGCTCGTCGCTAGCTTTCATTTGAGTACTCGCGGAGCCAAAACGGACTTCGTATGAGGAAGTTATGCCTGTTTTACTGAACAGTGCACAAAACAGATTCCAATCCGAATTCAACTACGAGACTGAGTCTAAATAGATCCGAATTTTGTTTTTTTCTTCTCTTTTTTTTCCTCACACTTTTTTTTCTTTTTCTTTCTCTCTTTTTTTCTTTGACTTTTTTTTCTTTTTTTTCTCTCTTTTTTTTCTCTTTTTTTTCTCTCCCTCTTTCCAAAACAAAATAGATAAGATGCAGATTGGATCAAGCGAAGATGTGAACAACCTCAACTATGATGAAGACAATGAACGGTGGGTAGCACGTGGTGGAAATTGATGAATGGGATGGTGGACAGCGGAAGGAATAATGATGTAGCGGCGGCGTGACTAATGTGAACAGAACTCGAAACTCTAAATGAACTAGACATTAAGACCAACAACTCGACACGATGATGCAACCGATAATTCAATAATGCAAACAATGAAAAGAGAATTGCAAAGGCTCAGACTGGCTAGGATAAAGGATGAATAGATCTAACTTTTTTTGTGGCTTTCTTGGACAATAGGTAAGAAACTAAATCTAATCAGGGATAACTGGAAATTCTCACCGAGCAACCTGAAAACTGATACCAATTGATAGAGGCGAGGGTGTCCCGATCTTTCGATGAGGTGATAACTATCGATTTGGTGGAGACGACTTTGACGATCCGACTACAAACGTGCACGACGTTGCGCCTTAGCAATCGCTAAACCAACTCCGAGAGGTTATTGACCACGCCAGAGCACGATCAACCTGACCACGAAGGTCTATTTCCGCAAGCAATCGAAGAACAAGCAAGAATATGATAAAGCAATCTGAATATTGCGAATATATATGAAGTATTGATAATGGTGGGGATCTGTAAGCGGTCTTGGTCTGGCCGTTGGACACAAACGAAGTACACGAAGTTGCAATGGCTAACTTTTAACTAAACAAATCCCCTGGAAAAAGCTACTAGATGGATCTACTTATATAGGAGCAAGGGTGGCGGCCAAGGAGGTGGGAGGGAGTCCCAAGGCAGCCTAAAACCAACTCTAGGTCATACAAGGCTCATGGGCCCAAGTGGAGGTGATGCAACACCTTTGGACTTGTTGTTTGACTCGGATTCTGCTGCTATGTCAGATTGTTTCGTCCATATCTCAATGCTCCGGACGAATTTAAAGGTGAATCCAATTGGGTTGGAAAGAGGACGAAATCTAATTTCCAACAAAAAAAGAATCACCCAATTCGGAGTCCATATGAAAAAGTTGTGTGTGTTTTGAGTCAGGTATGTTTGTGCAGTCCGAATCTGAATCCAGAACGTGAGAGACTTGGACTCTATCTTCTTTTGGTCCAAAAGTGACGTGAGAGGACTTTTTGAACAGAACCTAAACTTCTCCTTTTGCCTTATCTTCATATGTGGATTGTACAAATGTCCCATACACCTGCAATTAGACAAAACACAAAAGTGTGTGAAGTATTTTTGTTCTGGATAACACAAATAGATTATTGAATAGTTTGCACTAGAGATCACCTGACAAATATGCATGTATGCAATATTTTTGGTTGTATCCAAGGTAGTCATGTCCTCATCACCACTTGATAGAGGCAAAGGTGTCCCGTCTTTCGATGAGATGGTGGCTATCGTTTTGGAGGAAGTCGACTTTGACGATCCGACTACGAACGTGCGAGGACACCCTCCACAACGACTACCTCCACGTCGGGAAACAGCCCTCCCCCGAGCGAGCCGTGTCCCTCTTCAGCCTGGCCAAACTGCTGGTGCTGCTGTTGATACTTCTGTGGCTCCTGCTGCTGATGTGGAGGAGGATGATTATGCGGGAGATTACGAGGATGAGGTTGATCAAAATCAGAACTATGTGCAACCACCAGCACCACAACCACCAGGTCGTCCACATGCAAATAATGGCAATGTTAGGGCTCCCCCTCAGGTAAGAGATCATGACCATCTCCCTAAACTGAAATTGAATGTTCCACCATTTGAGGGTAGATATGTTCCTGATATATATCTTACTTGGGAGTTAGAAACTGAACAACGATTTACATGTTTACAATATCCTGAGGAGAGACGTGTTCCTGCTGCTGTTTGTGCTTTCACTAGCTTTGCATGTGTTTGGTGGTCTGAACATTGTAGATTATATCCTGTTCCAACTACTTGGGCTGCTTTGAAAACTGCTATGCGTACTCGTTGGGTTCCACCATATTATCAACCTGAATTACTTCAAAAATTGCAACGCTTAAGACAAGGAAAAAATTCTATAGAAGAATATTATCAGGAATTACAAACTGGCTTGATTAGATGTGGTATTGTTGAGGAGAATGAAGCTATGCTTGCATGTTTTATGGGTGGATTAAATAAAGAGATTCAGACCATTCTAGAGTATAAGGATTATAATAATATCACTCGTTTATTCCATCTTGCTTGTAAAGCTGAACGTGAAGTGCAGGATCGACAGGCATTGGCGCGAACTAACTTTTCTGTAGGTCGACCTTCATCATGGACACCACGTGCGTCATCTACTTCCACTGCACCATCACCTCCTTCAGGTGCCACCTCCAACCGTGATACAAGAAAGCAGGCACAACCACCACTATCTGCCAAGAGCACAACTGCCGGGCCTGCACAGAGTTCTTCTTCCATGGCGTCAACAGGGCACACAAGTGATATTATTTGTCGTCGTTGTAAGGGAAGAGGACATTTTCCGAGAGAATGCAAATCTCAGCGTGTGATGATTGCTACTGAGGATGGTGGGTATGAGTCCGCTAGTGACTATGATGAGGAGACTTTGGCTCTTATTACACATGAAGAACACGGTGGAGATGATTCTGATCATGAGACGCAATACATGGCTGCTGAAGATGATGACGGGTATGAATGTTTAGTTGCTCAACGTGTTTTGAGTGTGCAATCAGAGGCATAATTTGTTCCATACAAAGGGACTTGTGAAGGAACGTTCTATTCGCGTCATCATAGATGGAGGGAGTTGCAACAACTTGGCTAGCATGGAGATGGTGGAGAAGCTATCTTTCACCACAAGACCACATCCACATCCTTACTACATCCAATGGTTCAACAACAGCGGCAAGGTTAAGGTAACACATACTGTTCGGGTGCATTTTAGTATCTCTACATATGCTGATTATGTTGATTGTGATGTGGTACCTATGCAAGCATGTTCCTTATTACTTGGTAGACCATGGCAATTTGATAAAAATTCTGTACACCATGGTAGAAACAATCAGTATACTCTTGTTCATAAGGATACAAATATTACTTTGGTTCTTATGACTCCGGATTCCATTTTGAAAGATGATATTCATAGAGCTAATAAAGCAAGACAGGAGAAAAATAAGAGTGAAAATCAGATTGTGGCAAAAGAATTTGAGCAAAAAATGAAGCCTAATAATAAACCATCTAGTGTTGCTTCTGAAATTAATTTGAAAAGTGCATGTTTACTTGCCACCAAATCTGATATTGATGAGCTAGTTTTTAGCAAATCTGTTTGCTATGCTTTTGTGTGCAAAGAGGCATTATTTTCATTCGAGGACGTGCCTTCCTCTTTGCCCCTGCAGTCACTAACATTTTGCAGGAGTTCGATGACGTCTTCCCACAAGACGTGCCACCGGGATTACCACCTATTCGAGGGATTGAGCATCAAATTGACTTAATTCCCGGTGCATCGCTACCCAACCGTGCACCATACCGTACCAATCCAGAGGAGACGAAGGAGATTATGCGTCAAGTACTGGAGCTACTCGACAAAGGTTATATTCGCGAATCCCTTAGTCCTTGTGCTGTTCCTATTATTCTAGTGCCGAAAAAGGATGGTACGTCGCGTATGTGTGTTGATTGTAGAGGCATTAATAATATTACTATTCGTTATCGTCATCCTATTCCTAGGCTAGATGATATGCTTGATGAATTGAGTGGCTCTATAATATTCTCCAAAGTTGATTTGCGTAGTGGATACCATCAAATTCGTATGAAATTGGGAGATGAACGGAAAACAGCATTTAAAACTAAGTTTGGTTTATATGAGTGGTTAGTCATGCCTTTTGGGTTAACTAATGCACCTAGTACTTTCATGAGACTAATGAACGAAGTTTTATTTTCTTTCATTGGACGATTTGTGGTAGTCTATTTTGATGATATACTGATTTATAGCAAATCTTTGGAAGAACATTTGGAACATTTACGTGTTGTTTTTATTGCTCTACGTGATGCACGTTTGTTTGGTAACCTTGGGAAGTGCACCTTTTGCACCGACCGAGTATATTTTCTTGGCTATGTTGTTACTTCACAGGGAATTGAAGTTGATAAAGCCAAGATTGAAGCTATTGAGAGTTGGCCGCAGCCCAAAACGGTCACGCAAGTGCGGAGTTTTCTTGGACTCGCTGGTTTCTATAGGCGTTTTGTGAGAGATTTTAGCACCATTGCTGCACCTCTCAACGAGCTTACAAAGAAGGATGTGTCTTTTGTTTGGGGTACCGCACAGGAAGAAGCCTTCACGGTATTGAAAGATAAGTTGACACATGCTCCTTTACTCCAACTTCCTGATTTTAATAAGACTTTTGAGCTTGAATGTGATGCTAGTGGAATTGGATTAGGAGGTGTGTTATTACAAGATGCCAAACCTGTTGCATACTTTTCTGAAAAATTGAGTGGGCCTAGTCTGAACTATTCTACATATGATAAAGAATTATATGCTCTTGTTCGGACTTTAGAAACATGGCAACATTATTTATGGCCCAAAGATTTTGTTATACATTCTGATCATGAATCTTTGAAACACATTAAAAGTCAAGCAAAACTGAACCATAGACATGCTAAATGGGTTGAATTCATTGAGACTTTCCCTTATGTCATTAAGCACAAGAAGGGTAAAAAAATGTTATTGCTGTTGCATTGTCTCGTCGTTATACTATGCTTTCACAACTTGACTTTAAAATATTTGATTTGGACACCATCAAAGATCAATATGTGCATGATGCTGAATTTAAAGATGTATTGCAGAATTGTAAAGAAGGTAGAACATGGAACAAGTTCGTCGTTAATGAAGGATTTGTGTTTCGTGCTAACAAGCTATGCATTCCAGCTAGCTCCGTTCGTCTTTTGTTGTTGCAGGAGGCGCATGGTGGAGGACTAATGGGACACTTTGGCGTGAAGAAGACGGAGGATATACTTGCTACACATTTCTTTTGGCCAAAGATGAGACGGGATGTTGAACGTTTTGTTGCTCGCTGCACTACATGTCAAAAAGCTAAGTCACGACTCAATCCTCATGGTTTATATATGCCTTTGCCTGTACCTAGTGTTCCTTGGGAGGATATATCTATGGACTTTGTTTTAGGTTTACCTCGAACAAAGAAGGGGAGGGATAGCATATTTGTTGTCGTGGATAGATTCTCGAAAATGGCACACTTTATACCATGTCATAAAAGCGATGATGCTGTTAATGTTGCTGATTTGTTCTTTCGTGAAATTATTCGCTTGCATGGTGTGCCAAATACTATTGTTTCAGATCGTGATACTAAATTTCTTAGCCACTTTTGGAGATGTTTACGGGCTAAGTTGGGGACTAAACTGCTTTTTAGTATTACTTGTCACCCCCAAACTGATGGACAAATTGAAGTAGTCAATAGAACATTGTCTACTATGCTTAGGGCTGTTTTGAAGAATAATAAGAAAATGTGGGAAGAATGCTTGCCTCATATTGAATTTGCTTATAATCGTTCATTGCATTCTACTACTAAGATGTGCCCTTTTGAAATTGTGTATGGTTTCCTACCTCGTGCACCAATTGATTTGTTGCCTCTTCCATCTTGGGAGAAGGTTAATTTTGATGCTAAAGAACGTGCTGAATTGATTTTAAAAATGCATGAGTTAACTAAGGAAAACATTGAGCGTATGAATGCTAAATATAAACTTGCTGGAGATAAGGGTAGAAAACATTTTGTGTTTGCACCTGGAGATCTTGTTTGGTTACATTTGCGTAAGGATAGATTTCCTAATTTGCGCAAATCAAAGCTAATGCCACGTGCTGATGGTCCTTTTAAGGTGTTAGAGAAAATAAATGATAATGCATATAAACTTGAGCTACCTGCAGATTTTGGGGTTAGTCCCACTTTTAACATTGCAGATTTGAAGCCTTATTTGGGTGAGGAAGATGAGCTTCCATCGAGGACGACTTCATTTCAAGAAGGGGAGGATGATGAGGACATCAATACCATTGTTACACCCACATCCCCTACTATTACATATAATGGACCAATTACTAGAGCTCGCGCACTCCAATTAAATTACGAGGTACTTTCGTTTCTTGGTAATGATTCTAATGTTCATGAGAATATGATGCTGCCTAAATTGGATACTTTTGTTTTTCTTACAAATGAAGGGCCTAGCTTGGAGAACGATGAACAATGGAGCACGCACAAGCATGGAGTTGATGGCATGTGCAAGGGGAACAAGAACGGAGTTACAATTGATGATTTCAGGACTTTGAAGCCACCATAAGGAGTGAATGAAGCCTTGGACGAAATATACAAGATGCCACTTCATAAATTTCGTCCAGAGGCTATTCTAGGTGCTGCGTCACCTTATTATTGGGCTAGGCCCATGTAATTTCGAAATACAAAAGTATAGGCTGTTTTTAGAGTCCGTATGTGTGGGGAAATAACAGATAGGGTTGGTTTCGGACCCCTTCCCCAAGGGCCCCGAAATCCCCCCCCTCTTCCTCCATATATACAGCCCTTAGGGCACCGTTTAGACTTTGGGATTTGTTTAGTTAAAAGTTAGCCATTGCAACTTCGTGTACTTCGTTTGTGTCCAACGACCAGACCAAGACCGCTTACGGATCCCCACCATTATCAATACTTCATATATATTCGCTATATTCAGATTGCTTTATCATATTCTTGCTTGTTTTTCGATTGCTTGCAGGAATAGACCTTCGTGGTCAGGTTATCGTGCTCCGGGGTGGATGATGAGGACATGACTACCTTGGATACGACCAAAAATATTGCATACATGCATATTTGTCAGGCGATTTCTAGTGCAAACTATTCAATAATCTATTTATGTTATCCAGAACAAAAATACTTCACACACTGATGTAGGGTGGAACCCTATATAGCCGATCTTTCACGAAAGGAGCGGATCCCAACTAAGAACACGAAGAACACGAGGGGAAACACGAGGGGAAGACACGAGAGAATCACTCAAACCAACAAGAACAATCACACATGTGCTAGATCCTCAAAACACAAAGAGATACACGATCCAAATCCAACAACGGACGATACATAGGTAACCGGTTCTTCTCCGAAAGGAGGTCTTGAGGGGGCCACCCAAGAGGGGGTCTTGAATCCAACGTGGATCGTCTCCGAAGAGGGGCCGTAGTCTCTCTCGAGGAGGAGATCCGTATGGATGAGCAATGCTCTATCTCACATATGAGCTAAACCAATGCTAACCCTAGAAAGATGGAGGAGAAGGAGTATATATAGTCTAGGGGGTCGAAGGGGTACACGGGCCTCGGCCCTTACTGTGCGCAGACCGGGGTGGCCGGATGTCCGGGCGACGGGCCGGATGTCCGGGGCTTGAGGAGAGGCCGGATGTCTGGGCTGGGGGCCGGATGTCCGGGCTGGAGGGCAAAACTTCTGGATGTTCTGTAGCGTGGCGCCGGATGTCCGGGCTTTTGGCCGGATTTCCGGGCTTTGGCCGGATGTCCGGGCTGGACGCCGGATGTCCGGGCCCTGTAGGCTTGGGCGTCTGGGCTGCTGCTGCTGTGGATGCTCCAGGGGCCGGATGTCCGGGGTCATGGCCGGATGTCCGGGGCCTGGAAGGTGAACTTGCCCGTTTCCATTGGTTCTCTTCATCCATGGACTTGGCGGCTTGTCCGTCTTCACGTGCATCCTCGGGAGGCTCCTCTTGACACCTAATCATGCATAGCATATCAGACTTAGGTAGTAGCCATGTCTCGAGTGGATCATATGTAATATCACTAAGGAAGGAAGTCACCTCGTTCTCGAGAGCTCTAGCTCGTGCTCGTGTCGTAGGTCCTCTTGGCTCTTGATGAGACGATGGTAGGTCCATGGGGATGACCGTAGGATGCTCCGCATCATCTCCCCTCCCTTGGGAAAGATCCGACCTCGGATCAAAATCCTCATCACCATGGTATGGTGATAGATCTTTGATGTTGAAGATGTCGCTCACGGAGTACTTGTCGCGTTGGATGTCGATCTTGTATGCGTTGTTGTTGTAGCGTGCAAGCACCTTGAAGGGTCCATCCGCTCGGGGTAGTAGCTTGGACTTGCGTTCCTTGGGGAAGCGATCCTTGCATAGGTGTAGCCACACAAGATCTCCAACATTGAACATCATGGGTTGCTTGTTGACGTTGAGCTTGGTCGCGAGTCGTTGTACTTGGCGCTCGATTGTGTTTCTTGTATCTTCATGCATCTTCTTGAGGAAGTTGACTCGGGCACTTGCGTCCATATTTGTGCGCTCTTGTAGGAGTTGATGAGGACATGACTACCTTGGATACGACCAAAAATATTGCATACATGCATATTTGTCAGGTGATTTCTAGTGCAAACTATTCAATAATCTATTTATGTTATCCAGAACAAAAATACTTCACACACTTTTGTGTTTTGTCTAATTGCAGGTGTATGGGACATTTGTACAATCCACATATGAAGATAAGGCAAAAGGAGAAGTTTAGGTTCTGTTCAAAAAGTCCTCTCACGTCACTTTTGGGCCAAGAGAAGATAGAGTCCAAGTCTCTCACGTTCTGGATTCAGATTCGGACTGCACAGACATACCTGACTCAAAACGCCAACAACTTTTTCATACGGACTCCGAATTGGGTGATTCTTTTTTTGTTGGAAACTAGATTACGTGCTCTTTCCAACCCAATTGGATTCACCTTTAAATTCATCCGGAGCATTGAGTTATGGTCGAAACAATCTGACGTTGCACCAGAATCCGAGTCAAACTACAAGTCCAAAGGTGTTGCATCACCTTCACTTGGGCCCATGAGCCTTGTACGACCTAGGGTTGGTTTTAGGCTGCCTTGGGACGTCCTCCCACCTCCTTGGCCGCCACCCCTTGCTCCTATATAAGTAGATCCATCTAGTAGCTTTTTCCTTGGAATTTGTTTAGTTAAAAGTTAGCCATTGCAACTTCGTGTACTTCGTTTGTGTCCAACAACCAGACCAAGACCGCTTACGGATTCCCACCACTATCAATACTTCATATATATTCGCAATATTCAGATTGCATTATCATATTCTTGCTCGTTCTTCGATTGCTTGCAGGAATAGACCTTCCTGGTCAGGCTGATCGTGCTTCCGGCATCGTCAGTAACCTCAGGAGATTGGTTTAGCGATTGATAAGGCGCAACGTCGTGCACGTTTGTAGTCGGATCGTCAAAGTCGTCTCCACCAAATCGATAGTTGTCATCTCATCGAAAGATTGGGACACCCTCGCCTCTATCAAGTGGTATCAGTTTTCAGGTTGCTCGGTGAGAATTTCCAGTTTCCCCTAGATTAGATTTATTTTCTTACCTATTGTCCAAGAAAAAGCCACAAAAAAGTTAGATCTATTCATCCTTTTGTCCAAGCCAGTCTGAGCCTTTGCAATTTTCTATTCATTGTTTGCATTATTGAATTATCGGTTGCATCGTCGTGTCGAGTTGCTGGTCTTAGGGTCTAGTTCGTTTAGAGTTTCGAGTTCTGTTCACATTAGTCACGTCGCCGCTGCATCGTTATCCCTTCTGCTGTCCACCACACCATCCATCAAATTCCACCATGTGCTACCCATAGTTCATTGTCACAATCATAGTTGAGGTCGTTCACATCTTCGCTTGATCCAATCTGCATCTTATCTAGTTTGTCTTGGAAAGAGGGAGAGAAAAAAAAAGACAGAGAAAAAAAAAAGAGAAAAAAAGAAAAAGAAGTCAGAAAAAAAGAGAAAGAAAAAAGTGTGAGGAAAAAAAAGAGAGAAGAAAAAAAACAAAATTCGGATCTATCTAGACTCAATCTCGTAGTTGAATTCGGATTGGAATCTGTTTTGTGCACTGTTTAGTAAAACAGGCATACCTTCCTCATACGAAGTCCGTTTTGACTCCGCGAGTACTCAAATGAAAGCTAGCGACGAGCCGCATCTAAATACTTGCAGAGACTAGTTCAATATTTGACACCTCAAAATCGTCTTCTAAATAGGTCTTTTTGCCCTCCGAAGTTCGCGGACACAGCTTATTCCAGTTTTTCAAGCCAGTTTCAGAATTCTTTCACTCCTCATATCAACTCGGAATTGAGTGATTCTTTTTGCATTGGAAAGCTTGAGTTAGTAGCATTCTTTGAAAAAAATTATCAGAAAATTGGCACAAACTTTTCAAGAGGAAAGTTGGAGAGAGTTGTTGTATATCCTGCTTGGCAGTTGTTTTTCATCATTATCTTTACTGCCGTTGTGATCTTCACTTATTCTTGCTGTCCAGAGCTACTTAGTATCCTTCATTGATGCTAGTTGTGCTACGCCGTGACCTCATTAGTGTTCTAGGCTCGCGTCTCTAGTCCGGTCTAGCCTAGGACCAGCACAGTACCGTCGTTGAGCGTTTATTCAACATTGCATCTCTGAATTGATTATTGCTAATATTTTGCTACCATATATAGCCAACCTAGCTCCACATATTTCTACACCGTGTATACGTACGTTCCCCTGGCAATCGCTTTACTCAATCTTTGGAGTTATTTGACACCGCTGGTTGCCTGTCACCACCTGCTGCTTGGTAAGAACTTGTAAGATATTGATATTTGCTTTACTGTGAGCGCTTTACCACCACATCCTAGTAGTTCATAGAAACATTATTCTTGAATTTTGTTTCTTGTTTCTACTAATCATGACAGGATCTAGAGTCAATTCATGGGGTTTGTCGATCGTGGGAGATGTGCCATCACCTATGCAAATACCACAACCGTCACGAGAGGTGCACAAACATCCAAATGCACATGATCAGGTTAATGTTTCTATACCACCATTTAATGGCCGTTTTAGACCTGCTTTATATATTGAATGGGAGTTTGACCTAAATAATATATTTGCTTCCAATAATTTTGATGTACGTAAAAAAGTTAAGGTTGCGGATGGTTCTTTCACTGGTTATGCTGTAGTTTGGTGGAGTGAATATTGTCGGTTACACCCTAATGATATACCTACTACTTGGGATGATTTGAAACTTGCCATGCGACATACATTCGTTCCCGCTTATTATACTCGTGACATGATTACAACGTTGCAACTTTTAAAACAAGGTAGTGACACCGTAACGAAATATTATGATACTTTACAAACTACCTTGCTGCATTCCTCTTTAGAAGAAAGTGAAGAAGATTTTATGGATAGATTTTGGGGAGGATTAAATCGTGACATTCAGGAGATACTAATACATGAAGAGTGTTATCCTATGGACCATTTGTTTCATCTTGCTTGCAAAGCTGAACAGGAAATAAAACGACGTGTTGCGCACAAGGAGAACAAGCGCGAGATGCACATTCCAAGAGTTGATACGGTTGTCCCTTCAACTACTAAGCATACTATGACAACCACATCCGTTGTTGTGAGGACTACATCACCTCCACCATGTGACACATCATCACCGAGAGTGCCTACCTCATCTGAGTTGATCATAAGAGGTAATGACAAAGGTACTAATCTTCCACTTCCACATGAGTATGATGAATGTCTTGTCAATTTAAGTGCACCATGCGGTGAGCTACCCACTACTTTGATCACACCAGCTACCTTAGAGGACTATATTGATGATTTGACTTTGCCATGTGATCAAACAATTTTGAGTGAGCCCATTGAATTAACTATCGATGCAAAAGAATCAAGTGAATCAGGGAATAAATCAGATTTGGACCAAATATGTTTGAAAATAATTGTGCCAATGTTTAATCATTTTGATATGACCTCTAATCTTGGTGATGGTTCATCAATGTTGGGATGGTTTAATGATGAATATTGTCAATCTTTTCATATGAATAAGAGCTTCACTTATATGTGCAAACTGAGTTGCAATACTTTCATGCCTTCTACTTCTTGTGATAATATTTTGGCTTTATATTTTATGAACTATGAAAGTTACTCATGTATACATGTGTCATATGTGCAAAATCCACGGGAAGTAAAAATGGATGACATATACATATACAACATGTACACCTTGTCTCTTTTGTTAGCCACATTTCAGATTAAGCAACGCCGAGGACGGCTTTGTTTTCAAGAAGGGGAGGATGATGAGGACATGACTACCTTGGATACAACCAAAAATATTGCATACATGCATATTTGTCAGGTGATTTCTAGTGCAAACTATTCAATAATCTATTTATGTTATCCAGAACAAAAATACTTCACACACTTTTGTGTTTTGTCTAATTGCAGGTGTATGGGACATTTGTATAATCCACATATGAAGATAAGGCAAAAGGAGAAGTTTAGGTTCTGTTCAAAAAGTCCTCTCACGTCACTTTTGGGCCAAGAGAAGATAGAGTCCAAGTCTCTCACGTTCTGGATTCAGATTCGGACTGCACAGACATACCTGACTCAAAATTCCAACAACTTTTTCATACGGACTCCGAATTGGGTGATTCTTTTTTTGTTGGAAACTAGATTTCGTGCTCTTTCCAACCCAATTGGATTCACCTTTAAATTCGTCCGGAGCATTGAGTTATGGTCGAAACAATCTGACGTTGCACGAGAATCCGAGTCAAACTACAAGTCCAAAGGTGTTGCATCACCTTCACTTGGGCCCATGAGCCTTGTACGACCTAGGGTTGGTTTTAGGCTGCCTTGAGACGTCCTCCCACCTCCTTGGCCGCCACCCCTTGCTCCTATATAAGTAGATCCATCTAGTAGCTTTTTCCTTGGAATTTGTTTAGTTAAAAGTTAGCCATTGCAACTTCGTGTACTTCGTTTGTGTCCAACGACCAGACCAAGACCGCTTACGGATTCCCACCACTATCAATACTTCATATATATTCGCAATATTCAGATTGCATTATCATATTCTTGCTCGTTCTTCGATTGCTTGCAGGAATAGACCTTCGTGGTCAGGCTGATCGTGCTTCCGGCATCGTCAGTAACCTCAGGAGATTGGTTTAGCGATTGATAAGGCGCAACGTCGTGCACGTTTGTAGTCGGATCGTCAAAGTCGTCTCCACCAAATCGATAGTTATCATCTCATCGAAAGATCGGGACACCCTCGCCTCTATCAGCAGTAGAGGTAGAATGTCCAATGGAGACAATGGGTTGAAGCCATAGACGACCTTGAAGTGGGACTTGCCGATAGTCGAATGTCTTGCACAATTGTAGGCGTACTCGGCGATGGGTAGGCACTCCTCCCACTCCTTGATGTTCTTCTTTATCAACACGCGTAGTAGAGTGGAGAGCGTGCGGTTGGTCACCTCCGTTTGGCCGTCGGTTTGTGGATGGTATGCCGAAGAACAAAAGCTTGATTCCGAGCTTGGCGCACAATGTCTTCCAAAAGTAACTCAAGAACTTGACGTCGCGGTCCGAGACAATCGTCTTTGGCACTCCATGAAGGCGCAAGATTTCCCTACAAAACAAATTTGCAACATGTGAAGCATCGTCTATCTTGTTGCAAGGAATGAAATGTGCCATTTTGGAGAATCAGTCCACAACAACAAAAACGGAATCCTTGCCATTTCGAGTTCTAGGCAAACCAAGCACAAAGTCCATGCTAATGTCTTCCCATGGGTGATATGGAATTGGAAGTGGCATATAGAGGCCATGAGATTGAGCTTTGGACTTCGCTTTGCGACATGTAGAGCATCGGTTGGTGAAGCGATTGACGTCGCGGAACATCTTGGGTCAAAAGTAGTTCTTGGAGAGCGTAGCAAATGTCTTGTCGCGTCCAAAGTGTCCCATGAGTCCGCCTCCATGAGATTCCTGCAAAAGCAACAAGCGAAGAGAGGACTCGGGGATGCAAAGTTTGTTAGCTCTCATAAGATATCCATCTTTGATGTAGTATCGATCCCAAGAAGTATGCGTCAAACACTTGGCATAAGGAATAGAAAATGTAGGATCATCCTCATACAGGTCTTTTATATGCTCAAAGCCAATGACATTTAACTCAAGTTGATTAACAAGCATGCATATACGGGAAAGTGCATCCGCCACAACATTTTCTTTACCATTAATATACTTGATGACATAAGGAAACGACTCAATGAACTCACTCCATTTAGCATGACGCTTGTTCAACTTAGTTTGACCCTTAAGGTATTTAAGCGTTTCATGGTCGGTATGGATGATGAATTCATGAGGGCGTAGGTAATGTTCCCATTCATGCAAAACTCGCACCAAAGCAAATAGCTCTTTGTCATAGATGGGGTAATTGAGTTGCGCTCCGGAGAGTTTCTCACTCAAATAAGCAATTGGGCGCTTCTCTTGCGTTAACACACCTCCTATGCCATTACCACTAGCATCGCAATGAATTTCGAAAGGTTTGTCAAAGTTGGGTAATGCAAGCACGGGAGCATGAGTAAGCAAATTCTTAAGCTCATTGAAAGCGATATCTTGAGATGTTTCCCAAACAAACGGTGCATTTTTCTTACTCAAAGCATGCAAAGGTGAAGCAATGGTGCTAAAATCCTTCACAAATCTGCGATAGAAACCGGCTAAACCAAGAAAACTATGCACTTGTTGCAAATTGGTTGGTTGGGGCCAAGTTTTAATAGCATTGATCTTAGATTCATCAACATGAGAAGATACTACGAAACCCAAGAAAACAAGCTTATCAACACCAAATAGGCATTTTTCCATATTAGCATAAAGTTGCTCTTTTCGAAGAGTTTGTAGCACGGTGCGAAGGTGGGTGACATGCTCTTTGAGAGATTTGCTAAACACAAGGATATCATCAAAGTAGACAACAACAAATTCACCAATGTAAGGGCGAAACACGTAATGCATAAGACGCATGAAAGTACCGGGTGCTTCCGATAAACCCATAGGCATGACTAACCACTCATATAGACCAAACTTTGTTTTGAAAGCGGTTTTCCATTCGTCACCCTCTTGTATGCGGATTTGATAGTAACCACTTTTAAGATCAATTTTGGAAAAGATAGTGGCACCGCAAAGTTCATCAAGCATATCATCAAGGCGTGGAATGGGATACCTATAACGAACGGTGATAGCATTGATAGGTCTACAATCGGAACACATGCGAAAGCTACCGTCTCGTTTTGGCACAAGAATAACCGGTACGGCACAAGGACTCAAACTTTCACGCACATGTCCATGGTCTATGAGATGCTTTACTTGCCTTTGAATTTCTTTGGTTTCTTCGGGGTTGACGCGGTAGGGCGCTTTGTTTGGAAGCGGCGCTCCGGGGATGAGATCAATTCGGTGCTCAATGCCTCGTAGTGGAGGTAGACCCGGAGGTAGCTCATCGGGGAAAACATCTTGGAATTCCTGCAATAAAGAAGATAACACCAAAGGTAGATCGTGAGAGTTGTTAGGTTTTGGTGCCTCATCCTTGCACAATAGGACATAGTGTAGGACACTTGATGGGTTCTCACACACTTCTCTCATCTCACATTTGGTGGCAAATAGGACTAAGTTTTTCTTGTCGCTCATCGTGGAGGCACTCAATTTGGGCTTGTGGCGCTCACTCTCTCTTTGGTGGTTCACTCTCTCACTATTCTCTCCACGATGGGTGTTTTGCTTGTCGGCGAGCACTTGGCTTGGAGACATAGGACGTAGCACAAACTCTTTCCCTTTCATCTTGAAGCTATAGTGATTTGTACGCCCATTGTGAATGACACCTCGGTCAAATTGCCATGGCCGTCCAAAAAGGAGGTGGCACACGGTCATCGGAAGGACATCACACTCCAAAGTGTCTTCATAGGCGCCGATCTTGAAAGAGATTTGTACTCTGCTCGACTTGTATGGTGCCGGTGTCGCTTAGCCATTGAACCTTGTAGGGGTGCGGGTGCTCAGCTTGACCAATTGGAGTTTGGAGCATAGTTCTTCACTTGCCAAGTTATGGCAACTCCCTCCATCGATGATGACCTTAACGGACGGTCCATTGATGCCGGCCTTTGTGTGGAAGATATGGCATCTTTGATCTTCGTCTTGTTGATGTTGAAGAGTCAAGACCTTGGAGACAACAAGAGCGGGACTTGAGTCTTCGTCACAAAAGATGTGATCATCTTCTTCTTCATTGTTCACTTGTCGGTGCATGGCCACTTGCTCAAGAGCTTCCATTTCTCCTTCACTCATGGAGTCGTAGGTGCCGTCGTCGTTGAGGATCATGGTGCGCTTGTTTGTGCACTCGAAGGACTTGTGGCCTCGGCCTCCGCATGTGAAACATTTGATGGAACTTGTCTTGATGGTCTCATCGGTTGGAGTAGATGATGATGAAGCTTTCGGCTTGAAGTTGCTTGTAGTAGGAGGACGACTTGAGCTTCTCAAAGCTTTCTTGTAACTTGACTTGTCGCCATTGCTCGTGGTGGGAGTCGTCGAAGCTTGATTGCTGGAGAGGCCATAGGACTTGGATGAGAACTTGGCATACTTGAAGTCGTCTTGTACTTGCCGTTCCGCTTTTGTAGCTTGATGCACTAGCTCGATGAGGTTCGAGTATGGTTGGAAATCGGCAATCTTCTTGATAGGGTGATTGAGTCCATTCAAGAAACGTGCCATAGTTTGCTCATCATCTTCTTTGACATTGGCTCGTATCATGGTAATCTCCATTTCCTTGTAGTACTCTTCAACGCTCTTGGTTCCTTGCTTGAGTTGTTGGAGTTTCTTGAAGAGGTCGCGGTTGTAGTAGTTTGGCACGAATCGTGCTCTCATGACATCCTTCATTTGTGCCCAAGTGGTGATGGGTGGTTCACCTCTTGCCGCATGGCGCTCAATGACTTGTTCCCACCAAATGAGGACGTAGTCTTGGAATTCGAGGGATGCCATTGCGATCTTCTTCTCTTCTTCGTAGTTGTGCAAGCGGAAGATTTTGTCAACCTTCAATGCCCATGATATGTACTCTTCGGGGTCATTGCTTCCGGTAAACTTGGGCATGGTGAACTTTAGCTTGCCATATCGTTGCTCTTCATTGTGTTGGGGTCGGGGATGATGATGCCCATGTCGTTGAGGATTGACAATCTCATGTTATGCTTGGCGAGGAGGGTTGTCTTCCTCATGTTGCTCTTGGTGGGGAGGGTTGTCGATCTCATGTTGCTCTTGGCGAGGAGGGGGTCCATTGTCTTCTTGCTCTCGATAGACTTGACATTCTTGTCTCGCTTGAGGAGAAACTTGTCTATCTTGACGAGGAGCTTGTCGATCTTGACGAGGGGCTTGACGATGCACACGTGCTTGGTAAATCCTTTCTTGAGCTTCGTCGCGAAGTGCTTCTTGATGTAGTCGAGCTTGTCGGCCTCGATTGGCTACGGCACGACTTGAGTCTTGAAGAGCACGTTGCGCCTCAAGTGCTTGAGCTTCACGTAGTTGTCGTTCTTGACGTTGCGCCTCGGCGTCTTGTGCATCCTGATGTTGTCGCGCTCGCTCCTCTTGTTCTTGTTGTCGTTGGCGTTGCCGTTCTTGTGCTTGTGCGAAAACAGCTTGGTTGTGACGATGTCGATTGATGCGGAGCATCCTACGATCATCCCCATGTACACTCGAGCCTACACCTTTGGACCTAAGGTGAACCCGCTCCTAAACGCTTCTCCTTTCCATTCATGTGAGACATGGTTGCTACCTAATGCAAGGACACTACATATGCCTAGGTACCAAGGCGACCCTCTCGGAGATGCTCGGAATGATGGACAAGTCCCCAAGTACAAGGATGAAGGAGCACGACGAGAGGAACCGGAGAAAGGCTACAGGACCCGGACATCCGGCCAGGCCCTGGACATCCGGCCACTCCCACAAGCCCGGACATCCGGCACCAGCCCGGAAATCCGGCGCCCATCGCAGAAGGCACCCGAAGCTGAACCACGTCAGCCCGGACATCCGGCTCTTCCCGAGCCGCCGGACATCCGGCCCCATCCCGGACATCCGACCCCGCCTATCCAGAGACTACAGAAGTTTGCACCGTCAGCCCGGACATCCGGCCCACAGCCCGGACATCCGGCCCCTCCTGAAGCCCCGGACATCCGGCCCGACGCCCGGACATCCGGCTCCGTCTGTCTGCGCACAGTAAAGGGCCAAAGCCCATGTACCTCTTCGCCCCCCTAGACTATATATACTCCATCCCCTTCCTCTTTCTAGGGTTAGCATTGGTTTAGCTCATTTAGAGATAGAGCTTTGCTCATCCATATCGGATCTACTACACGAGAGAGACCGCGGCCCCTCTACGGAGACGATCCACCTTGGATTCAAGACCTCCTCACGGAGAAGAACCGATTACCCTTTGTATCGTCCTTTGTTGGACTTGGATCTTGTATCTTACCTTTGTGTTCATCGATCTAGCGCATGTGTGATCTATTCTTGTTGGTTGAGTGATTTCTCTCGTGTTCCCCTCGTGTTTCCCCTCCTGTTCATCACGTTCTTCGTAGGGATCCGCTCCTTTCGTGAAAGATCGGCCATCTAGGGTTCCACCCTACATCATCTTGGATCAGAGCCAGCTTGTCTCATGATATCTTGGTATCATGAGCCACGTTGATCACGATTTCGGAGCCTCCCCGTTGTGTTTTCTAGCCTAGTTTTGTTGATTTTGTCCCAAAATTCGAAAATCCCCACCAAAAAATAGCCCCAAATTTTTTTGTGATTTGTTGGTTTAATGATGTTTTGTTGAATTTGATCCATGGATTTGCTTTGTTACTTGCGGATCTAGCTTTCCCCCCAACTTTCCCCACTTTCCATCCACGAAATCTCCGCAATTTTGCCCCCGAAATCATCAATTTCCGCCCCCAAAATCGAGTTCCTCGAGTTCATCCTCGGATTTGGAGCCCGGACATCCAGCCCGTAGCCCCAGACATCTGCCCCCCCGGACATCCGGCCCGTGGCCCGGACATCCGGCTCCTGGAGCGCATTTTCGCGTGCGGTTCTGGACATCAGGTCCCGGAAATCCAGCCAAATCCCCGGATGTCCGACCCCTGTACATTTCAGCTTTTCCATTTCACCGTTTTGTGCATAACTTCCACATCCGGAGTCCGATTTTCGCGTTCTTTAGCTCGTTGAGTAGCTATTGACATCCTCTATCCATCTAGATAGGTCCCATCCCCATTTGACTCCATCAAAGTTTTGGCACTTTGGCATCTTTGCCTAGGGCTTCCACCATAACTTCCGCATTGCCACCACCGACTTCCGCAACCTAACCAATTTTGTTCCCCACAGCATTTGTGGTTGTTTGAGTTGTGATTTGAGTCTCCTAAGGTGTTTAGGCTACTTAGGGACGGTTGCTTCTTCATCAACCACCACCACCACAAGAACTTCCGCATAGGCTTGCCCACCATACACTTCCGCCAACCCAACTTAACCAATTTTTTGTTTGTGTTGTGAGTTGTGTCTCCTAAGGTGTTTCGACTACTTAGGGACCGTGCTTCGAACTCCGACACCGTGTATAGTTCACCACCTTACCCTCCACTTCCGCATTGCCTACTCGCAAAAACCCATCATTGCATTTTCGCAATCCCATTGAGCTTCCGCTACCATGATAGAGGCAAAGGTGTCCCGTCTTTCGATGAGATGATGGATATCGCTTTGGTGGAAGTCGACTTTGACGATCCGACTACGAACGTGCGATGATGTCGCGCCTTAGCAATTGCTAAACCAACTCCGAGAGGTTATTGACCACGCCGGAGCATGATCAACCTGACCACGAGGGTCTGTTTCCTGCGAGCAAACGAAGAACAAGCAAGAAACTGAGATTGCAATCTGGATATTGCGAATATAAGATTCATGATCAGAATGTATAACAAATTCTTTGGGCCATAAATAATGTTGCCATGTTTCTAAAGTCCGAACAAGAGCATATAGTTCTTTGTCATAAGTAGAATAAACCCTCAATTTGCACCTGGAGATCTTGTTTAGGGTTTAGGGTTAGGGTTTAGGGTTAGGGTTTAGGGTTTAGGGTTAGGGTTTAGGGTTAGGGTTAGGGTTTAGGGTTAGGGTTAGGGTTTTAGGGTTTAGGTTTAGTGTTTTCTACCCTTATCTCCAGCAAATTGAGGGTTTATTCTACTTATGACAAAGAACTACATGCTCTTGTTCGGACTTTAGAAACATGGCAACATTATTTATGGCCCAAAGAATTTGTTATACATTCTGCTCATGAATCTTTGAAACATATTAAAAGTCAAGCTAAACTGAATCGTAGACATGCTAAATGGGTTGAATTCATTGAAACTTTCCCTTATGTCATTAAACACAAGAAGGGTAAAGAAAATGTTATTGCTGATGCATTTTCTCGTCGCTATACTATGGTGTCACAACTTGACTTCAAAATATTTGGTTTGTAGACCATCAAAGATCAATATGTGCATGATGCTGATTTTAAAGATGTTTTGCAGAATTGTAAAGAAGGAAGAACCTGGAACAAGTTGGTCGTTAATGATGGTTTTGTGTTCCGTGCTAACAAGCTATGCATTCCAGCTAGCTCTCTTCGTCTTTTGTTGTTGCAGGAGGCACATGGAGGAGGATTAATGGGACACTTTGGCGTGAAGAAGATGGAGGACGTACTTGCTACACATTTCTTTTGGCCAAAGATGAGACGGGATGTTGAGCGTTTTGTTGCTCGCTGCCCTACATGTCAAAAAGCTAAGTCACTACTCAATCCTCATGGTTTATATATGCCTTTGCCTGTACCTAGTGTTCCTTGGGAGGATATATCTATGGACTTTGTTTTAGGTTTACCTCGAACAAAGAAGGGGAGGGATAGCATATTTGTTGTCGTGGATAGATTCTCAAAAATGGCACACTTTATACCATGTCATAAAAGCGATGATGCTGTTAATGTTGCTGATTTGTTCTTCCGTGAAATTATTCGTTTGCATGGTGTGCCAAATACTATTGTTTCAGATCGTGATACTAAATTTCTTAGCCACTTTTGGAGATGTTTATGGGCTAAGTTGGGGACTAAACTGCTTTTTAGTACTACTTGTCACCCCCAAACTGATGGACAAACTGAAGTAGTCAATAGAACATTGTCTACTATGCTTAGGGCTGTTTTGAAGAATAATAAGAAAATGTGGGAAGAATGCTTGCCTCATATTGAGTTTGCTTATAATCGTTCATTGCATTCTACTACTAAGATGTGCCCTTTTGAAATTGTGTATGGTTTCCTACCTCGTGTACCTATTGATTTGTTGCCTCTTCCATCTACGGAGAAGGTTAATTTTGATGCTAAACAACGTGCTGAATTGATCTTAAAAATGCATGAGTTAACTAAGGAAAACATTGAGCGTATGAATGCTAAATATAAACTTGCTGGAGATAAGGGTAGAAAACATGTTGTGTTTGCACCTGGAGATCTTGTTTGGTTACATTTGCGTAAGGATAGATTTCCTGATTTACGCAAATCAAAGCTAATGCCACGTGCTGATGGTCCTTTTAAGGTGTTAGAGAAAATAAATGATAATGCATATAAACTTGAGCTGCCTGCAGTTTTTGGGGTTAGTCCCACTTTTAACATTGCAGATTTGAAGCCTTATTTGGGTGAGGGAGATGAGCTTCCGTTGAGGACGACTTCATTTCAAGAAGGGGAGGATGATGAGGACATCAATACCATTGTTACACCCACAGCCCCTGCTGCTATACATACTGGACCAATTACTAGAGCTCGCGCACGCCAATTTAATTACCAGGTACTTTTGTTTCTTGGTAATGATTCTAATGTTCATGAGATATGATGCTGCCTAAATTGGATACATTTGTTTTGCTTACAAATGAAGGGCCTAGCTTTGAGAAGGATGAACATTGGAGCAAGAACAAGCATGGAGATGATGGCATGCGCATGGGGAACAAGAACGGAGTTACAAGTGATGATTTCAGGACGTTGAAGCCACCATAATGCGTGCATGAAGCCTTGGACGAAATATACAAGATGCTACTTCATAACTTTCGTCCAGAGGCTATTCTAGGTGCTGCGTCACCTTATTATTGGGCCAGGCCCATGTAATTTCGAAATACTTGAGTATAGGCTGTTTTTAGAGTCCGTATGTGTGGGGAAACAAGAGATAGGGTTGGTTTCGGACCCCTTCCCCAAGGGCCACGAAATTCCCCCCTCTTCCTCCATATATACAGCCCTTAGGGCGTCGTTTAGACTTTGGGTTTTGTTTAGATTAAAAGTTCGCCATAGCTGCAACTTCGCGTACTTCGTTTGTGTTCAACGACCAGACAAAGGCGTCACAGAACCCCACCTTGATCAATAAAGCTTTCATCTTATATTCGCAATATCCAGATTGCAATCTCAGTTTCTTGCTTGTTCTTCGTTTGCTCGCAGGAAACAGACCCTCGTGGTCAGGTTGATCGTGCTCCGTCATGGTCAATAACCTTTCGGAGTTGGTTTAGAGATTGCTAAGGCGCGACGTCATCGCACGTTCGTAGTCGGATCGTCAAAGTCGACTTCCATCAAAGCGATATCCATCATCTCATTGAAAGACAGGACACCTTTGCCTTTATCAAGTGGTATCAGATTTCCAGGTTGCTCGGTGAGATTTTACAGTTTTTCGTAGTTTAGATCGAGTATGTTCTTCATACCTACAGTCCACGAAAAAGCCACAAAAAAATTTAGGGTTAGTTCAGTATATCCGAACCAATCTGAGCCTTTGCATAATCTTTTTAGGGTTTTTGCTTTGTTGAATTTGCGGTTGCATCGTCGTGTCAAGTTGCTGGTCTTAGAGTCTAGTCTTTTAGAGTTTCGAGTTCTGGTCATAAGTTCTGGTCATAAGTTGCTGGGCTTTGGCCGGATGTCCGGGCTGGACGCCGGATGTCCGGGCCCTGTAAGCTTGGGCGTCTGGGCTGCTGCTGTTGTGGATGCTCCAGGGGCCGGATGTCCGGGGCCTGGAAGGTGAACTTGCCCGTTTCCGTTGGTTCTCTTCATCCATGGACTTGGCGGCTTGTTCGTCTTCACGTGCATCCTCGGGAGACTCCTCTTGACACCTAATCATGCATAGCATATCGGACTTAGGTAGTAGCCATGTCTCGAGTGGATCATATGTGATATCACTAAGGAAGGAAGTCACCTCGTTCTTGAGAGCTCTATCTCGTGCTCGTGTCATAGGTCCTCTTGGCTCTTGATGAGACGATGGTAGGTCCATGGGGATGGCCGTAGGATGCTCCGCATCACACACTTTTGTGTTTTGTCTAATTGCAGGTGTATGGGACATTTGTACAATGATAGAGGCAAAGGTGTCCCGATCTTTCGATGAGATGATAACTATCGATTTGGTGGAGACGACTTTGACGATCCGACTACAAACGTGCACGACGTTGCGCCTTATCAATCGCTAAACCAATCTCCTGAGGTTACTGACGGTGCCGGAAGCACGATCAGCCTGACCACGAAGGTCTATTCCTGCAAGCAATCGAAGAACGAGCAAGAATATGATAATGCAATCTGAATATTGCGAATATATATGAAGTATTGATAGTGGTGGGAATCCGTAAGCGGTCTTGGTCTGGTCGTTGGACACAAACGAAGTACACGAAGTCGCAATGGCTAACTTTTAACTAAACAAATTCCAAGGAAAAAGCTACTAGATGGATCTACTTATATAGGAGCAAGGGGTGGCGGCCAAGGTGGTGGGAGGACGTCCCAAGGCAGCCTAAAACCAACCCTAGGTCGTACAAGGCTCATGGGCCCAAGTGGAGGTGATGCAACACCTTTGGACTTGTTGTTTGACTCGGATTCTCGTGCAACGTCAGATTGTTTCGACCATAACTCAATGCTCCGGACGAATTTAAAGGTGAATCCAATTGGGTTGGAAAGAGCACGAAATCTAGTTTCCAACAAAAAAAGAATCACCCAATTCGGAGTCCGTATGAAAAAGTTGTTGGCGTTTTGAGTCAGGTATGTCTGTGCAGTCCGAATCTGAATCCAGAACGTGAGAGACTTGGACTCTATCTTCTCTTGGCCCAAAAGTGACGTGAGAGGACTTTTTGAACAGAACCTAAACTTCTCCTTTTGCCTTATCTTCATATGTGGATTGTACAAATGTCCCATACACCTGCAATTAGACAAAACACAAAAGTGTGTGAAGTATTTTTGTTCTGGATAACATAAATAGATTATTGAATAGTTTGCACTAGAAATCACCTGACAAATATGCATGTATGCAATATTTTTGGTCGTATCCAAGGTAGTCATGTCCTCATCATCCTCCCCTTCTTGAAAACAAAGCCGTCCTCGGCGTTGCTTAATCTGAAATGTGGCTAACAAAAGAGACAAGGTGTACATGTTGTATATGTATATGTCATCCATTTTTACTTCCCGTGGATTTTGCACATATGACACATGTATACATGAGTAACTTCCATAGTTAATAAAATATAAAGCCAAAATATTATCACAAGAAGTAGAAGGCATGAAAGTATTGCAACTCAGTTTGCACATATAAGTGAAGCTCTTATTCATATGAAAAGATTGACAATATTCATCATTAAACCATCCCAACATTGATGAACCATCACCAAGATTAGAGGTCATATCAAAATGATTAAACATTGGCACAATTATTTTCAAACATATTTGATCCAAATCTGATTTATTCCCTGATTCACTTGATTCTTTTGCATCGATAGTTAATTCAATGGGCTCACTCAAAATTGTTTGATCACATGGCAAAGTCAAATCATCAACATAGTCCTCTAAGGTAGCTGGTGTGATCAAAGTAGTGGGTAGCTGATAGAGGCGAGGGTGTCCCGATCTTTCGATGAGATGATAACTATCGATTTGGTGGAGTCGACTTTGACGATCCGACTACAAACGTGCACGACGTTGCGCCTTAGCAATCGCTAAACCAATCTCCTGAGGTTACTGACGATGCCGGAAGCACGATCAGCCTGACCACGAAGGTCTATTCCTGCAAGCAATCGAAGAACGAGCAAGAATATGATAAAGCAATCTGAATATTGCGAATATATATGAAGTATTGATAATGGTGGGAATCCGTAAGCGGTCTTGGTCTGGTCGTTGGACACAAACGAAGTACACGAAGTTGCAATGGCTAACTTTTAACTAAACAAATTCCAAGGAAAAAGCTACTAGATGGATCTACTTATATAGGAACAAGGGGTGGCGGCCAAGGAGGTGGGAGGACGTCCCAAGGCAGCCTAAAATCAACCCTAGGTCGTACAAGGCTCATGGGCCCAAGTGGAGGTGATGCAACACCTTTGGACTTGTTGTTTGACTCGGATTCTGGTGCAACGTCAGATTGTTTCGACCATAACTCAATGCTCCGGACGAATTTAAAGGTGAATCCAATTGGGTTGGAAAGAGCACGAAATCTAGTTTCCAACAAAAAAAGAATCACCCAATTCAGAGTCCGTATGAAAAAGTTGTTGGCGTTTTGAGTCAGGTATGTCTGTGCAGTCCGAATCTGAATCCAGAACGTGAGAGACTTGGACTCTATCTTCTCTTGGCCCAAAAGTGACGTGAGAGGACTTTTTGAACAGAACCTAAACTTCTCCTTTTGCCTTATCTTCATATGTGGATTGTACAAATGTCCCATCCACCTGCAATTAGACAAAACACAAAAGTGTGTGAAGTATTTTTGTTCTGGATAACATAAATAGATTATTGAATAGTTTGCACTAGAAATCACCTGACAAATATGCATGTATGCAATATTTTTGGTCGTATCCAAGGTAGTCATGTCCTCATCATCCTCCCCTTCTTGAAAACAAAGCCGTCCTCGGCGTTGCTTAATCTGAAATGTGGCTAACAAAAGAGACAAGGTGTACATGTTGTATATGTATATGTCATCCATTTTTACTTCCCGTGGATTTTGCACATATGACACATGTATACATGAGTAACTTTCATAGTTAATAAAATATAAAGCCAAAATATTATCACAAGAAGTAGAAGGCATGAAAGTATTGCAACTCAGTTTGCACATATAAGTGAAGCTCTTATTCATATGAAAAGATGGACAATATTCATCATTAAACCATCCCAACATTGATGAACCATCACCAAGATTAGAGGTCATATCAAAATGATTAAACATTGGCACAATTATTTTCAAACATATTTGATCCAAATCTGATTTATTCCCTGATTCACTTGATTCTTTTGCATCGATAGTTAATTCAATGGGCTCACTCAAAATTGGTTGATCACATGGCAAAGTCAAATCATCAACATAGTCCTCTAAGGTAGCTGGTGTGATCAAAGTAGTGGGTAGCTCACCGCATGGTGCACTTAAATTGACAAGACATTCATCATACTCATGTGGAAGTGGAAGATTAGTACCTTTGCCATTACCTCTTATGATCAACTCAGATGAGGTAGGCACTCTCGGTGATGATGTGTCACATGGTGGAGGTGATGTAGTCCTCACAACAACGGATGTGGTCGTCATAGTATGCTTAGTAGTTGAAAGGACAACCATATCAACTCTTGGAATGTGCATCTCGCGCTTGTTCTCCTTGTGCGCAACACGTCGTTTTATTTCCTGTTCAGCTTTGCAAGCAAGATGAAACAAATGGTCCATAGGATAACACTCTTCATGTATTAGTATCTCCTGAATGTCACGATTTAATCCTCCCCAAAATCTATCCATAAAATCTTCTTCACTTTCTTCTAAAGAGGAATGCAGCAAGGTAGTTTGTAAAGTATCATAATATTTCGTTACGGTGTCACTACCTTGTTTTAAATGTTGCAACTTTGTAATCATGTCACGAGTATAATAAGCGGGAACGAATGTATGTCGCATGGCAAGTTTCAAATCATCCCAAGTAGTAGGTATATCATTAGGGTGTAACCGACAATATTCACTCCACCAAACTACAGCATAACCAGTGAAAGAACAAACCGCAACCTTAACTTTTTTACGTACATCAAAATTATTGGAAGCAAATATATTATTTAGGTCAAACTCCCATTCAATATATAAAGCAGGTCTAAAACGGCCATTAAATGGTGGTATAGAAACATTAACCTGATCATGTGCATTTGGATGTTTGTGCACCTCTCGTGACGGTTGTGGTATTTGCATAGGTGATGGCACATCTCCCACGATCGACAAACCCCATGAATTGACTCTAGATCCTGTCATGATTAGTAGAAACAAGAAACAAAATTCAAGAATAATGTTCCTATGAACTACTAGGATGTGGTGGTAAAGCGCTCACAGTAAAGCAAATATCAATATCTTACAAGTTCTTACCAAGCAGCAGGTGGTGACAGGCAACCAGCGGTGTCAAATAACTCCAAAGATTGAGTAAAGCGATTGCCAGGGGAACGTACGTATACACGATGTAGAAATATGTGGAGCTGGGTTGGCTATATATGGTAGCAAAATATTAGCAATAATCAATTCAGAGATGCAATGTTGAATAAACGCTCAACGACGGTACTGTGCTGGTCCTAGGCTAGACCGGACTAGAGACGCGAGCCTAGAACACTAATGAGGTCACGGCGTAGCACAACTAGCATCAATGAAGGATAATAAGTAGCTCTGGACAGCAAGATATAAGTGAAGATCACAACGGCAGTAAAGATAATGATGAAAAACAACTGCCAAGCAGGATATACAACAACTCTCTCCAACTTTCCTCTTGAAAAGTTTGTGCCAATTTTCTGATAATTTTTTTCAAAGAATGCTACTAACTCAAGCTTTCCAATGCAAAAAGAATCACTCAATTCCGAGTTGATATGAGGAGTGAAAGAATTCTGAAACTGGCTTGAAAAACTGGAATAAGCTGTGTCCGCGAACTTCGGAGGGCAAAAAGACCTATTTAGAAGACGATTTTGAGGTGTCAAATATTGAACTAGCCTCTGAAGATAAGGCAAAAGGAGAAGTTTAGGTTCTGTTCAAAAAGTCCTCTCACGTCACTTTTGGGCCAAGAGAAGATAGAGTCCAAGTCTCTCACGTTCTGAATTCAGATTCGGACTGCACAGACATACCTGACTCAAAACGCCAACAACTTGTTCATACGGACTCCGAATTGGGTGATTCTTTTTTTGTTGGAAACTACATTTCGTGCTCTTTCCAACCCAATTGGATTCACCTTTAAATTCGTCCGGAGCATTGAGTTATGGTCGAAACAATCTGACATTGCACGAGAATCCGAGTCAAACTACAAGTCCAAAGGTGTTGCATCACCTCCACTTGGGCCCATGAGCCTTGTACGACCTAGGGTTGGTTTTAGGCTGCCTTGGGACGTCCTCCCACCTCCTTGGCCGCCACCCCTTGCTCCTATATAAGTAGATCCATCTAGTAGCTTTTTCCTTGGAATTTGTTTAGTTAAAAGTTAGCCATTGCAACTTCGTGTACTTCGTTTGTGTCCAACGACCAGACCAAGACCGCTTACGGATTCCCACCACTATCAATACTTCATATATATTCGCAATATTCAGATTGCATTATCATATTCTTGCTCGTTCTTCGATTGCTTGCAGGAATAGACCTTCGTGGTCAGGCTGATCGTGCTTCCGGCATCGTCAGTAACCTCAGGAGATTGGTTTAGCGATTGATAAGGCGCAACGTCGTGCACGTTTATCATATTCAGGCACGATTTCAGTATATTCCTCGTTGTATTACTGGTATGTATGTTCGTGCTTGTACCTTTGAGAGACAGTTTGATAGAGGCAAAGGTGTCCCGATGTTTCGATGAGATAGCAATCGTTTTCTGTGGGAGTCAACTTTGACGATCCGACTACGAACGTGCGAAGACGTCGCGCCTTAGCAATCGCTAAACCAACTTCCGAGGTGTTATTGACTACGCCGGAGCATGATCAACCTGACCACGAGGGTCTATTTCCTGCAAGCAAACGAAGAACAAGCAAGAAACTGAGATTGCAATCTAGATATTGCGAATAAAAGAGGAAAGCTTTATTAATGAAGGTGGGGTTCTGTGACGCTTTTGTCTGGTCGTTGAACGCAAACGAAGTACGCGAAGTTGCAGCTATCGCGAACTTTTAATCTAAACAAAACCCAAAGTCTAAACGATGCCCTAGGGGCTGTATATATGGAGGAAGAGGGGGGGAATTTCGTGGCCCTTGGAGGAGGGGTCCGAATCCCACCCTAACTCTTGTTTCCCCACACATACGGACTCTAAAAACAGCCTATATTGAAGTATTTCGAAATTACATGGGCCTGGCCCAAAAATAGGGTGACGCAGCACCTAGAATAGCCTCTGGACGAAAATTATGAAGTGGAATCTTGTATATTTCGTCCAAGGCTTCATGCACTCATTATGGTGGCTTCAAAGTCCTGAAATCATCACTTGAAACTCTGTTCTTGTCTCCCTTGCGCATGCCATCAACTCCATGCTTGTTCTTGCTCCAATGTTCATCCTTCTCCAAGCTAGGCCCTTCATTTGTAAGCAAAACAAATGTATCCAATTTAGGCAGCATCATATTCTCATGAACATTAGAATCATTACCAAGAAACGGAAGTACCTGGTAATTTAATTGGCGTGCGCGAGCTCTAGTAATCGGTCCAGTATGTATAGTAGCAGGGGTTGTGGGTGTAACAATGGTATTGATGTCCTCATCATCCTCCCCTTCTTGAAATGAAGTCGTCCTCGACGGAAGCTCATCTTCCTCACCCAAATAAGGCTTCAAATCTGCAATGTTAAAAGTGGGACTAACCCCAAAATCTGCAGGCAGCTCAAGTTTATATGCATTATCATTTATTTTCTCTAACACCTTAAAAGGACCATCAGCACGTGGCATTAGCTTTGATTTGCGCAAATTAGGAAACCTATCCTTACGCAAATGTAACCAAACAAGATCTCCAGGTGCAAAGACAACATGTTTTCTACCCTTATCTCCAGCCAGTTTATATTTAGCATTCATACGCTCAATGTTTTCCATAGTTAACTCATGCATTTTTGAGATCAATTCAGCACGTTGTTTAGCATCAAAATTAACCTTCTCCGAAGATGGAAGAGGCAACAAATCAATGGGTGCACGAGGTAGGAAACCATACACAATTTCAAAAGGGCACATCTTAGTAGTAGAATGCAACGAACGATTATAAGCAAATTCAATATGAGGCAAGCATTCTTCCCACATTTTCTTATTATTCTTCAAAACAGGCCTAAGCATAGTAGACAATGTTCTATTGACTACTTCAGTTTGACCATCAATTTGGGGGTGACAAGTAGTACTAAAAAGCAGTTTAGTCCCCAACTTAGCTCATAAACATCTCCAAAAGTGGCTAAGAAATTTAGTATCACGATCTGAAACAATAGTATTTGGCACACCATGCAAGCAAATAATTTCACGAAAGAACAAATCAGCAACATTAATAGCATCATCGCTTTTATGACATGGTATAAAGTGTGCCATTTTCGAGAACCTATCCACGACAACAAATATGCTATTCCTCCCCTTCTTTGTTCGAGGTAAACCTAAAACAAAGTCCATAGATATATCCTCCCAAGGAACACTAGGTACAGGCAAAGGCATATATAAACCATGAGGATTGAGTCGTGACTTAGCTTTTTGACATGTAGTGCAGCGAGCAACAGAACGCTCAATATCCCGTCCCATCTTTGGCCAAAAGAAATGTGTAGCAAGTATATCCTCCGTCTTCTTCACGCCAAAGTGTCCCATTAGTCCTCCTCCATGCGCCTCCTGCAACAACAAAAGACGAACGGAGCTAGCTGGAATGCATAGCTTGTTAGCACGAAACACAAATCCATCGTTAACGACGAACTTGTTCCATGTTCTACCTTCTTTACAATTCTGCAATACATCTTTAAATTCAGCATCATGCACATATTGATCTTTGATGGTCTCCAAACCAAATATTTTAAAGTCAAGTTGTGAAAGCATAGTATAACGACGAGACAATGCATCAACAATAACATTTTCTTTACCCTTCTTGTGTTTAATGACATAAGGGAAAGTCTCAATGAATTCAACCCATTTAGCATGTCTACGGTTCAGTTTAGCTTGACTTTTAATGTGTTTCAAAGATTCATGATCAGAATGTCTAACAAATTCTTTGGGCCATAAATAATGTTGCCATGTTTCTAAGGTCCGAACAAGAACATATAATTCTTTATCATAAGTAGAATAGTTCAGACTAGGCCCACTCAATTTTTTCAGAAAAGTATGCAACAGGTTTGCCATCCTGTAATAACACACCTCCTAATCCAATTCCACTAGCATCACATTCAAGCTCAAAAGTCTTATTAAAATCAGGAAGTTGGAGTAAAGGAGCATGTGTCAACTTATCTTTCAATATCTCGAAGGCTTCTTCCTGTGCGGTACCCCAAACAAAAGGCACATCCTTCTTTGTAAGCTCATTGAGAGGTGCAGCAATGGTGTTAAAATCTCGCACAAAACGCCTATAGAAACCAGCGAGTCCAAGAGAACTCCTCACTTGTGTGACCGTTTTGGGCTGTGGCCAACTCTCAATAGCTTCAATCTTGGCTTGATCAACTTCAATTCCCTGTGGAGTAACAACATAGCCAAGAAAAGATACTCGGTCGGTGCAAAACGTGCACTTCCCAAGGTTACCAAACAAACGCGCATCACGTAGAGCAATGAAAACAACACGTAAATGTTCCAAATGTTCTTCCAAAGATTTGCTATAAATCAGTATATCATCAAATAGACTACCACAAATCGTCCAATGAAAGCACATAAAACTTCGTTCATTAGTCTCATGAAAGTACTAGGTGCATTAGTTAACCCAAAAGGCATGACTAACCACTCATATAAACCAAACTTAGTTTTAAAAGCTGTTTTCCATTCTTTCCCCCAATTTCATACGAATTTGATGGTATCCACTACGCAAATCAACTTTGGAGAATATTGTAGAGCCACTCAATTCATCAAGCATATCATCTAGCCTAGGAATAGGATGACGATAACGAATAGTAATATTATTAATGCCTCTACAATCAACACACATACGCGACGTACCATCCTTTTTCGGCACTAGAATAACAGGAACAACACAAGGACTAAGGGATTCGCGAATATAACCTTTGTCGAGCAACTCCTGTACTTGACGCATAATTTCCTTCGTCTCCTCTGGATTGGTACGGTATGGTGGACGGTTGGGTAGTGATGCACCGGGAATTAAGTCAATTTGATGCTCAATCCCTCGAATAGGTGGTAATCCCGGTGGCACGTCTTGTGGGAAGACGTCAGCGAACTCCTGCAAAATGTTAGTGACTGCAATGGGCAAAGAGGAAGGCACGTCCTCGAATGAAAATAATGCCTCTTTGCACACAAAAGCATAGCAAACAGATTTGCTAAAAACTAGCTCATCAATATCAGATTTGGTGGCAAGTAAGCCTGCACTTTTCAATTTAATTTCAGAAGCAACACTAGATGGTTTATTATTAGGTTTCATTTGTTGCTCAAATTCTTTTGCCACAATCTGATTTTCACTCTTATTATTCTCCTGTTTTGCTTTATTAGCTCTATGAATATCATCTTTCAAAATGGAATCGGGAGTCATAGGAAGCAAAGTAATATTTGTATCCTTATGAACAAGAGTATACTGATTGTTTCTACCATGGTGTACAGAGTTTTTATCAAATTGCCATGGTCTACCAAGTAATAAGGAACATGCTTGCATGGGTACCACATCACAATCAACATAATCAGCATATGTAGAGATACTAAAATGCACACGAACAGTACGTGTTACCTTAACCTTGCCGCTGTTGTTGAACCATTGGATGTAGTAAGGATGTGGATGTGGTCTTGTGGTGAGAGATAGCTTCTCCACCATCTCCATGCTAGCCAAGTTGTTGCAGCTCCCTCCATCTATGATCACGCGAATAGAACGTTCCTTCACAACTCCCTTTGTATGGAACAAATTATGCCTCTGATTTTGCTCAGCTTGTGTAACCTGCACACTCAAAACACGTTGAGCAACTAAACATTCATACGTGTCAGCATCTTCAGCAGCCATGTATTGCGTCTCATGATCAGAATCATCTCCACCGTGTTCTTCATGAGTAATAAGAGCCAAAGTGTCCGCATCATAGTCACTAGCAGACTCATACCCACCATCCTTAGTAGCAATCATCACACGCTGAGATTTGCATTCTCTCGCAAAATTTCCTCTTCCCTTACAATGACGACAAATAATATCACTTGTGTGCCCTGTTGACGCCATGGAAGAAGAAGAGCTCTGTGCAGGCTCGGCAGGTGTGCTCTTGGCAGATAGTGGTGGTTGTGCCTGCTTTCTTGTATCACGGTTGGAGGTGGCACTTGAAGGAGGTGATGGTGCAGTGGAAGTAGATGATGCACGTCGTGTCCATGATGAAGGTCGACCTGCAGAAAAGTTAGTTCGCGCCAATGCCTGTAGATCCTACACTTCACGTTCAGCTTTACAAGCAAGATGTAATAAACGAGTGATATTATTATAATCCTTATACTCTAGAATGGTCTGAATCTCTCTATTTGATCGACCCATAAAACGTGCAAGCATAGCTTCATTCTCCTCAACAATACCACATCTAATCAAGCCAGTTTGTAATTCCTGATAATATTCTTCTACAGAATTTTTTCCTTGTCTTAAGCGCTGCAATTTTTGAAGTAATTCGCGTTGATAATATGGTGGAACCCAACGAGTACGCATAGCAGTTTTCAAAGCAGCCCAAGTAGCTGGAACATGATATAATCTACAATGTTCAGACCACCAAACACATGCAAAGCTAGTGAAAGCACAAACAGCAGCAGGAACACATCTCTCCTCAGGATATTGTAAACATGTAAATCCTTGTTCAGTTTCTAACTCCCAAGTAAGATATATATCAGGAACATATCTACCCTCAAATGGTGGAATATTCAATTTCAGTTTAGGGAGATGGTCATGATCACGTACCTGAGGGGTAGCCCTAACATTGCCATTATTTGCATGTGGACTACCTGGTGCTTGTGGTGCTGGTGGTTGCACGTAGTTCTGATTTTGATCAACCTCATCCTCGTAATCTCCCACATAATCATCCTCCTTCACATCAGCAGCAGGAGCCACAGAAGTATCAACAGCAGTACCGTAGTTTGGCCAGGCTGAAGAGGGACACGACTCGCTTGGCGGAGGGCTGTTTCCCGACGTGGAGGTAGTCGTCGTCGTCGTCGTCGTCGTTGTTGTTGTTGTTGTTGTTGTTGTTGTTGTTGTTGTTGTTGTTGTTGTTGTTGTTGTTGTTGTTGTTGTTGTTTGCAGAGGTGCGGCAGGTGCAGCCGGTGGTGGAAGCCGCGCAAGCAGTTCATTAAATCTGTTATCGAGCTTTGGTTCGAACGTCTTCTCAAGGCCAGTGATCTTCTCCATGGCCTCTTCAAAATTGTTCAGCACATCTTGCACCTGTTCAGTCATCATTTGCTGAAACTTATCATGAAGCTCCTTGTTCGTTAAGTTCTCCCAGTCAATCTCGTCGGCTTGTGATCCTGGCATGGTTAGCAGCAATAGAAACACACAAGAATATGATCCTATAGACTACTAACAAGTGGTGGTGGTGGTGGTGGGTGTCACAAATCCGTCAAGCAAATCTCAAATTCTTACCAATTCATACCCAGCAGCAGGCGGTGATCGGCAACCGATGAAGTCAAAACTCTCAAAGCTTGGATAGAGCGATTACCAGGGAGAGTCGAACGCACGATGTAGATGTATGTGGAGCTGGGAAGGCTTATAATATGGTATCAAAAAGGGTCAGCAATAATCAATTCAGAGATGCAATGTTGAATAAACGCTCAAAGACGGTACTGTGCTGGTCCTAGGCTAGACCGTGCTAGAGACATGAGCCTAGAACACTAACAAAATCACGGCGCTGCACGTAAACAAGGGAGGAGCACACTCTGGAAAAAAAATTCTTTTTTTCCTTTTTGTTTGCACTTTTTTTCCTCTCTTTTTTTGCTCCGCAACAATATTTGATCGAAAAAGTCTACAAATGGCCTAAAAACTGCCTAGCCAGAATTTCCCAGTATGTATAGTAGCAGGGGTTGTGGGTGTAACAATGGTATTGATGTCCTATCCACAGTTACAGGAGGACGCATTGGGTGACTACAACAACAACTATTCCAGTTCATGCTCACCACCACCGGTTGGTTCCTCGACCGTTGCACCTACTAGAGCAGCCACTCCTCAGATTGTGAGCGCGACATCATCTCAAGAGTATGGTATATTGCCATCATCCGTACCTACATCAGCTACATCTTTGCGACAAGGTAACTGTAAAGGTATTGATGATATAACTTCACATGAGAATGATGCATGCCTAGTTAACTTGAATACATCATGTGTTGAGTTACCTGTTGATTTGAGCACATCACCTATTTTAGAGAATCGTGTTACTGTCATGAATGCGTCATATGATCAAACAGTTGAAGTACCAACAATTTTGCGTGCACCCATTGAATTAACTGTTGATGCAAAAGAACCAATGTTTAATCATTTTGATATGACCTCTAATCTTGGTGACGATTCTGTGTCCGATGACTTATTGCATGTTTGCTTATTTAAGCATGTTGTAGCATGTAAATTTGATGCAAGTAAGGTTTATTCACCAATGTTGGGATGGTTTAATGATGAACATTGTCAACCTTTTGAAATGAATAAGAGCTTCGCTTATATGTGCAAACTGAGTTGCAATATTTTCATGCCTTCTACTTCTTGTGATAATATTTTGGCTTTAGATTTTATCAACTATGAAGGTTACTCATGTATGCCATCTGTGCAAAAACAAAGGAAAGTAAAAATGGATGACCTATACATATACAACATGTACACCTTATCTCTTTTGTTAGCCAAATTTCAGATTAAGCAACGCCGAGGACGGCTTTGTTTTCAAGAAGGGGAGGATGATGAGGACATGACTACCTTGGATACGACCAAAAATATTGCATACATGCATATTTATCAGGTGATTACTAGTGCAAACTATTCAATAATCTATTTATGTTATCCAGAACAAAAATACTTCACACACTTTTGTGTTTTGTCTAATTGCAGGTGTATGGGACATTTGTACAATCCACATATGAAGATAAGGGAAAAGGAGAAGTTTAGGTTCTGTTCAAAAAGTCCTCTCAAGTCACTTTTGGGCCAAGAGAAGATAGAGTCCAAATCTCTCACGTTCTGGATTCAGATTCGGACTGCACAGACATACCTGACTCAAAACGCCAACAACTTTTTCATACGGACTCCGAATTGGGTGATTGTTGTTTTGTTGGAAAGTAGATTTCGTCCTCTTTCCAACCCAATTGGATTCACCTTTAAATTCGTCCGGAGCGTTGAGATATGGACGAAACAATCTGACGCTGCAACAGAATCCGAGTCAAACAACAAGTCCAAAGGTGTTGCATCACCTCCACTTGGGCCCATGAGCCTTGTACAACCTAGGGTTGGTTTTAGGCTGCCTTGGGACGTCCTCCCACCTCCTTGGCCGCCACCCCTTGCTCCTATATAAGTAGATCCATCTAGTAGCTTTTTCCTTGAGATTTGTTTAGTTAAAAGTTAGCCATTGCAACTTCGTGTACTTCGTTTGTGTCCAACAACCAGACCAAGACCACTTTCGGATCCCCACTTTTGTCAATACTTCATCCATATTCGCAATATTCAGATTGCTTTATCATATTCTTGCTCGTTCTTCAATTGCTTCAGGAATAGACCTTCGTGGTCGGGTTGATTGTGCTCCGGCGTGGTAAATAACCTCTCGGAGTTGGTTTAGCGATTGCTAAGGCGCAATGTCGTGCATGTTTGTACTCGGATCGTCAAAGTCGTTTCCACCAAATCGATAGTTATCATCTCATCGAAAGATCGGGACACCCTCGCGTCTATCACTTGGCGGCTTGTCCGTCTTCACGAGCATCTTCGAGAGAGTCCTCTTGACACCTGATCATGCATAGCATATCGGACTTAGGTAGTAGCCATGTCTCGAGTGGATCATACGTGATATCACTAAGGAAGGAAGTCACCTCGTTCTCGAGAGCTCTAGCTCGTGCTCGTGTCATGGGTCCTCTTGACTCTTGATGAGACGATGGTAGGTCCATGGGGATGATCGTAGGATGCTCCGCATCATCTCCCCTCCCTTGGGAAAGATCCGACCTCGGATCGAAATCCTCATCACCATGGTACGAGGAGAGATCTTTGATGTTGAAGATGTCGCTCACAGAGTACTTGTCGCGTGGGATGTCGATCTTGTATGCGTTGTTGTTGTAGCGTGCAAGCACCTTGAAGGGTCCATCAGCTCGTGGTAGAAGTTTGGACTTGCACTTGTTGGGGAAATGGTCCTTGCGAAAGTGTAGCCACACAAGATCTCCAAGTTGGAAAATCATCGGTTGCTTGTTGACGTTGAGCTTGGTCGCGAGTCGTTGTACTTGGCGCTCGATGGTGTGCCTTGTATCTTCATGCATCTTCTTGAGGAAGTTGACTCGGGCACTCGCGTCCATGTTTGTGCGCTCTTGTAGCGGTAGAGGTAGAATGTCCAATGGTGACAATGGGTTGAAGCCATAGACGACCTCGAAGGGGGACTTGCCGGTAGTCGAATGTCTTGCACAGTTGTAGGCGTACTCGACGATAGGTAAGCACTCCTCCCACTCCTTGATGTTCTTCTTTATCAACACGCGTAGTAGAGTGGAGAGAGTGCGGTTCGTCACCTCCGTTTGGCCGTCGGTTTGTGGATGGTATGCCGAAGAGAACAAAAGCTTGATTCCGAGCTTGGCGCACATGGTCTTCCAAAAGTAACTCAAGAACTTGACGTCGCGGTCCGAGACAATCGTCTTTGGCATTCCATGAAGTCGCAAGATTTCCCTACAAAAAAAATTTCCAACATGTGAAGCATCGCCTATCTTGTTGCAAGGAATGAAATGAGCCATTTTGGAGAATCGGTCCACAACAACAAAAACGGAATCCTTGCCATTTCGAGTTCTAGGCAAACCAAGCACAAAATCCATGCTAATATCTTCCCATGGGTGATATGGAATTGGAAGTGGTATATAGAGGCCATGAGATTGGGCTTTAGACTTAGCTTTGCGACATGTAGAGCATCGGTTGGTGAAGCGAGTGACGTCGCGAAACATCTTGGGCCAAAAGTAGTTCTTGGAGAGCGTAGCAAATGTCTTGTCGCGTCCAAAGTGTCCCATGAGACCGCCTCCATGAGATTCCTGCAAAAGCAACAAGCGAAGAGAGGACTCCGGGATGCAAAGTTTGTTAGCTCTCATAAGATATCCATCTTTGATGTAGTATCGATCCCAAGAAGTATGCGTCAAACATTTGGCATTAGGAATAGCAAATGTAGGATCATGCTCATACAATTCTTTTATATGCTCAAAGCCAATGACATTTAACTCAAGTTGAGTAACAAGCATGCATATACGGGAAAGTGCATCCGCCACAACATTTTCCTTACCTTTAATGTATTTGATGACATAAGGAAATGACTCCATAAATTCACTCCACTTAGCATGACGCTTGTTCAACTTAGTTTGACCCTTAAGGTATTTAAGCGTTTCATGGTCGGTATGGATGATGAACTCATGAAGGCGTAGGCAATGTTCCCATTCACGCAAAACTCGCACAAAAGCATATAGCTCTTTGTCATAGATGGGATAATTTAGTTGCGCTCCGGAGAGTTTCTCACTAAAATAAGCAATTGGGCGCTTCTCTTGTGTTAACACACCTCCTATGCCATTACCACTAGCATCGCAATGAATTTCAAAAGGTTTGTCAAAGTTGGGTAATGCAAGCACGGGAGCATGAGTAAGCAAATTTTTAAGCTCATTGAAAGCGATGTCTTCGGATGTTCCCCAAACAAACGGTGCATTTTTCTTACTCAAAGCATGCAAAGGTGAAGCAATGGTGCTAAAATCCTTCACAAATCGACGGTAGAAACCGGCTAAACCAAGAAAACTAGGCACTTGTTGCAAATTGGTTGGTTGGGGCCAAGTTTTAATAGCATTGATCTTAGATTCATCAACATGAACACCCTTAGAAGATACTACGAAACCCAAGAAAACAAGCTTATCAACACCAAATAGGCATTTTCCATATTAGCATAAAGTTGCTCTTTTCGAAGAGTTTGTAGCACGATGCGAAGGTGGGTGATATGTTCTTTGAGAGATTTGCTAAACACAAGGATATCATCAAAGTAGACAACAACAAATTCACCAATGTAAGGGCGAAACACGTAATGCATAAGACGCATGAAAGTACCGGGTGCTTCTGATAAACCCATAGGCATGACTAACCACTCATATAGACCAAACTTTGTTTTGAAAGAGGTTTTCCATTCATCACCCTCTTGTATGCAGATTTGATAGTAACCACTGTTAAGATCAACTTTGGAAAAAATAGTGGCACCGCTAAGCTCATCAAGCATATCATCAAGGCGTGGAATGGGGTACCTATATCGAACGGTGATAGCATTGATAGGTCTACAATCGGAGCACATGCGAAAGCTACTGTCTCGTTTTGGCACAAGAATGACCGGTACGGCACAAGGACTCTCAAACTTTCATGCACATGTCCATGATCTATGAGATGCTTTACTTGCCTTTGTATTTCTTTGGTTTCTTCGGGGTTGACGCGGTAGGGAGCTTTGTTTGGAAGCGGCGCTCCGGGGATGAGATCGATTCGATGCTCAATGCCTCGTATTGGAGGTAGACCCGGAGTAGCTCATCGGGGAAAACATCTTGGAATTCCTGCAATAAAGAAGATAACACTAGAGGAAGATTGTGAGAGGTGTTAGCTTTTGGTGCCTCGTCCTTGCACAATAGGACATAGTGTAGGACACTTGATGGGTTCTCACACACTTCTCTCATCTCACGTTTGGTGGCAAAGAGAACTAAGTTTTTCTTGTCGCTCATTGTGGAGGCACTCAATTTGGGCTTGTGGCGCTCACTCTTTTTGGTGGTTCGCTCGCTCACTATTCTCTCCACGATGGATGTTTTGCTTGTCGGCGAGCACTTGGCTTGGAGACATAGGACGTAGCACAAACTCTTTCCCTTTCATCTTGAAGCTATAGTGATTTGTACGCCCATTGTGAATAACACCTCGGTCAAATTGCCATGGCCGTCCAAGAAGGAGGTGGCAAACGGTCATCGGAAGGACATCACACTCCAAAGTGTCTTCATAGGCGCCGATCTTGAAAGAGACTTGTACTCTATGCTCGACTTGTATGGTGCCGGTGTCGCTTAACCATTGAACCTTGTAGGGGTGCGGGTGCTCCATCTTGACCAATTGGAGTTTGGAGCATAGTTCTTCACTTGCCAAGTTATGGCAACTCCCTCCATCGATGTTGACCTTGACGGACTGTCCATTGATGCCGGCCTTTGTGTGGAAGATATTGCATCTTTGATCTTCGTCTTGTTGATGTTGAAGAGTCAAGACCTTGGAGACAACAAGAGCGGGACTTGAGTCTTCGTCACAAAAGATGTGACCATCTTCTTCTTCATTGTTCACTTGTCGGTGCATGGCCACTTGCTCAACGGCTTCCATTTCTCCTTCAATCATGGAGTCGTAGGTTCCGTCGTCGTTGAGGATCATGGTGCGCTTGTTTGTGCACTCGAAGGACTTGTGGCCTCGGCCCCCGCATGTGAAACATTTGATGGAACTTGTCTTGATGGTCTCATCGGTTGGAGTAGATGATGATGAAGCTTTCGGCTTGAAGTTGCTTGTAGTAGGAGGACGACTTGAGCTTGTCGAAGTTTTCTTGTAACTTGACTTGGCGCCGTTGCTTGTAGTGGGAGTCGTCGAAGCTTGATTGTTGGAGAGGCCATAGGACTTGGATGAGAACTTGGCATACTTGAAGTCGTCTTGTACTTGCTGTTCCGCTTTGGTAGCTTGATGCACTAGCTCGATGAGGTTCGAGTATGGTTGGAAGTCGGCAATCTTCTTGATAGGGTGATTGAGTCCATTCAAGAAACGCGCCATAGTTTGCTCATCATCTTCTTTGACATTGGCTCGTATCATGGCAATCTCCATTTCCTTGTAGTATTCTTCAACGCTCTTGGTTCCTTGCTTTAGTTGTTGGAGTTTCTTGAAGAGGTCGCGGTTGTAGTAGTTTGGCACGAATCGTGCTCTCATGACATCCTTCATTTGTGCCCAAGTGGTGATGGGTGGTTCACCTCTTGACGCTCGGCGCTCATTGACTTGTTCCCACCAAATGAGGACGTAGTCTTGGAATTCGAGGGATGCCATTGCGATCTTCTTCTCTTCTTCGTAGTTGTGCAAGCGGAAGATTTTGTCAACCTTCAATGCCCATGATATGTACTCTTCGGGGTCATTGCTTCCGGTAAACTTGGGCATGGTGAACTTTAGCTTGCCATATCGTTGCTCTTCATTGTATTGGGGTCAGGGATGATGACGCCCATGTCGTGGAGGATTGACAATCTCATGTTGCTCTTGGCGAGGAGGGTTGTCTTCCTCATGTTCCTCTTGGCGAGGAGGATTGTCGACCTCATGTTGCTCTTGGCGAGGAGGGGGTCCATTGTCTTCTTGCTCTCGATGGACTTGACGTTCTTGTCTCGCTTGAGGAGGAGCTTGTCGATCTTGACGAGGAACTTGTCGATCTTGACGAAGTGCTTCTTGATGTAGTAGAGCTTGTCGGCCTCGATTGGCTACGGCACGACTTGATTCATGAAGGGCACATTGCGCCTCAAGTGCTTGAGCTTCACGTAGTTGTTGTTCTTGACGTTGCGCCTCGGCGTCTAGTGCATCTTGATGTTGTCGCGCCCGCTCCTCTTGTTCTTGTTGTCGTTGGCGTTGCCGTTCTTGTGCTTGTGCGAAAGCAGATTGGTTTTGACGATGTCGATGCTCTTGAGAGTCGGTGTCGTGTAGAGGATTGCGGTTAGCTTGACGGTCTTTGATAGAGGCAAAGGTGTCCCGATGTTTCGATGAGATAGCAATCGTTTCCTGTGGGAGTCGACTTTGACGATCCGACTACGAACGTGCGAAGACGTCGCGCCTTAGCAATCGCTAAACCAACTTCCGAGGGGTTATTGACCACGTCGGAGCACGATCAACCTGACCACAAGTGTCTATTTCCCGCGAGCAAACGAAGAACAAGCAAGAAACTAAGATTGCAATCTGGATATTGCGAATAAAAGAGGAAAGCTTTATTATGAAGGTGGGGTTCTGTGACGCCTTTGTCTGGTCGTTGAACAGAAACGAAGTACGCGAAGTTGCAGCTATGGCGAACTTTTAATCTAAACAAAACCCAAAGTCTAAACGATGCCCTAGGGGTTGTATATATGGAGGAAGAGGGGGGAATTTCATGGCCCTTGGAGGAGGGGTCCGAAACCCACCCTAACTCTTGTTTCCCCACACATACGGATTCTAAAAACAGCCTATATTGAAGTATTTCGAAATTACATGGGCCTGGCCCAAAAATAAGGTGACGCAGCACCTAGAATAGCCTCTGGACGAAAATTATGAAGTGGCATCTTGTATATTTCGTCCAAGGCTTCATGCACGCATTATGGTGGCTTCAAAGTCCTGAAATCATCACTTGAAACTCTGTTCTTGTCTCCCTTGCGCATGCCATCAACTCCATGCTTGTTCTTGCTCCAATGTTCATCCTTCTCCAAGCTAGGCCCTTCATTTGTAATCAAAACAAATGTATCCAATTTAGGCAGCATCATATTCTCATGAACATTAGAATAATTACCAAGAAACGAAAGTACGTGGTAATTTAATTGGCGTGCGCGAGCTCTAGTAATCGGTCCAGTATGTATAGTAGCAGGGGTTGTGGGTGTAACAATGGTATTGATGTCCTCATCAGTCTTGACGCGCGGCACGACGAAGAGTGTTCGATGTCGGTGTACTTGAACCGGAGATAGTGTCGTCGGAGTGTCGAATTGAGCGGCTCCGTCTTGACGAGGACGAAGTTGTAGAAGAGCGGACCATCATGGTTCGGATATCTTCTTTGAGGGAACTCATGGATGTGTCGAAGTAGTCTCTTGTACGTTGCTCGGATTGTCGTAGGTCGGTGGCGAGATTGTCGATGCGGTCTCCCAAAGCAAGTTGTTCTTGATGCAAAGCCCGATGTGCACCAAATAGTTGAGTCTTGGTGACGTAGGATGACATGTCGTCGTCTTCCTCCAAGAAGAGTGGGTTGGTACAAGTACTTGGCCTATCCATCTGATAGAGGCAAAGGTGTCCCGTCTTTCGATGAGATGATGGATATCGCTTTGGTGGAAGTCGACTTTGACGATCTGACTACGAACGTGCGATGACGTCGCGCCTTAGCAATCGCTAAACCAACCCCGAGAGGTTATTGACCACGCCGGAGCACGATCAACCTGACCACGAGGGTCTGTTTCCTGCGAGCAAACGAAGAACAAGCAAGAAACTGAGATTGCAATCTGGATATTGCGAATATAAGATGAAAGCTTTATTGATCTGGATATTGCGAATATAAGATGAAAGCTTTATTGCTCAAATTCTTTTGCCACAATCTGATTTTCACTCTTATTTTTCTCCTGTTTTGCATTATTAGCTCTATTAATGTCATCTTTCAAAATAGAATCAGGAGTCATAGGAAGCAAAGTAATATTTTTATCCTTATGAACAAGAGTATACTGATTGTTTCTACCATGGTGTACAAATTTTTTATCAAATTGCCATGGTCTACCAAGTAATAAGGAACATGCTTGCATGGGTACCACATCACAATCAACATAATCAGCATATGTAGAGATACTAAAATGCACACGAACATTACGTGTTACCTTAACCTTGCCGCTGTTGTTGAACCATTGGATGTAGTAAGGATGTGGATGTGGTCTTGTGGTGAGAGATAGTTTCTCCACCATCTCCATGCTAGCCAAGTTGTTACAGCTCCCTCCATCTATGATGACGCGAACAGAACGTTCCTTCACAACTCCCTTTGTATGGAACAAATTATGCCTCTGATTTTGCTCTGCTTGTGTGACCTGCACACTCAAAACACGTTGAGCAACTAAACATACATACCTGTCAGCGTCTTCAGGAGCCATGTATTGCGTCTCATTTTCAGAATCATCTCCACCATGTTCTTCACGTGTAATAAGAGCCAAAGTCTCCTCATCATAGTCACTAGCGGACTCATACCCACCATCCTCAGTAGCAATCATCACACGCTGAGATTTGCATTCTCTCGCATAATGTCCTCTTCCCTTACAACGACGACAAATAATATCACTTGTGTGCCCTGTTGACGCCACGGAAGAAGAAGAGCTCTGCGCAGGCCCGGCAGGTGTGCTCTTGGCAGAGAGTGGTGGTTGTGCCTGCTTTCTTGTATCACGGCTGGAGGTGGCACCTGATGGAGGTGATGGTGAAGTGGAAGTAGAGGATGCACGTGGTGTCCATGATGAAGGTCGACCTGCAGAAAAGTTAGTTCGCGCCAATGCCTGTCGATCCTGCACTTCACGTTCAGCTTTACAAGCAAGATGGAATAAACGAGTGATATTATTATAATCCTCATACTCTAGAATGGTCTGAATCTCTTTATTTAATCCACCCATAAAACGTGCAAGCATAGCTTCGTTCTCCTCAACAATACCACATCTAATCAAGCCAGTTTGTAATTCCTGATAATATTCTGCTACAGAATTTTTCCCTTGTCTTAAGCGCTGCAATTTTTGAAGTAATTCACTATGATAATATGGTGGAACCCAACGAGTACGCATAGCAGTTTTCAAAGCAGCCCAAGTAGCTGGAACAGGATATAATCTACAATGTTCAGACCACCAAACACATGCAAAGCTAGTGAAAGCACAAATAGTAGCAGGAACACGTCTCTCCTCAGGATATTGTAAACATGTAAATCGTTGTTCAGTTTCTAACTCCCAAGTAAGATATATATCAGGAACATATCTACCCTCAAATGGTGGAATATTCAATTTCAGTTTAGGGAGATGGTCATGATCTTGTACCTGAGGTGGTGGTGCCGGCCTACCGTTGCGAATATATACCTGAGGTCGACTTGCTGGTGGTGGTGCTGGTGGCTGCACGTAGTTCTGATTTTGATCAACCTCATCCTCATAATCGCCCGCATAATCGTCATCCTCCTCAGCTGCCGCAGTAGCAGGAGCCAAAGAAGCATCAACAGTAGGTGCAGCGGCACCCGAATTTTGACCAGTCTCAATTGGAACGCGCCGTGCTCGTCCCACTTGATTTGGAAGGCGGCATTGGAGATGTGGTTGTTGTTGTTGTAGAGGTGCGACATAGGCAGCCGGTGGTGGTTGGGGAAGACGCTTGAGTAATTCAGTAAACTTGTTATCCAGCTTTGTCTCGAACGACTTCTCCATGGCATCTATCTTCTCCATAGCCTCTTCAAATCTGTTTAGCACATCTCCCACCTGGCCACTCATCATTTGCTGAAATTTATCATGCAACTCCTTGTTCGTCATGTTCTCCCAATCAGTCTCATCGGCTTGTGATCCTGCCATGGTTAGCAGCAATAGAAACACAAAAGAATATGATCCTACAGACTACTAGGAAGTGGTGGTGATGGTGGTGTGTCACAAATCCTTCAAGCGAATCTCAAATTCTTACCAGTTCTTACCGAGCAGCAGGTGGTGATCGGCAACCGTTGTAGTCAAAACTCTCAAAGCTTGGATAGAGCGATTACCAGGGAGAGTCAAACGCACGATGTAGATGTATGTGGAGCTGGGAAGGCTTATAATATGGTAGCAAAAAGGGTCAGCAATAATCAATTCAGAGATGCAAAGTTGAATAAACGCTCAACGACGGTACTGTGCTGGTCCTAGGCTAGACCGTGCTAGAGACGCGAGCCTAGAACACTAACAAAATCACGGTGCTGCACGTAAACAAGGGAAAAGCACACTCTGGAATTTTTTTTGCTCTTTTTATTTTTTTCGGAAATCAGGGCAGCGACGACGAAAAAAGTGCGACAAAAAATCACTATGATGGTGAGTGTCTCAAAACACTCCCCAGGACCTAAAAATAGGATAGGGAAAAAATATTTTTGGTCACCGAAATTTTGGCCTAAAAACTGCCCGTGGGTCTCCAGACTCGTTTTTTTTGAGACCTACTCAGGCAAGGAAACACGAAACGGAAAATAGATGGATCTCTAAAACAAACCGAATATGAAAAGAACTCGGATTGGTGGTGGATATATGGTGGTAGGATATGGCAGCGGTGGTGGTATATGGTAGCGGTGGTGGTATATGGATACGGATCGGTGTTGGTATATGGATACGGATTGGTGGTGGTATATGGATACGGATTCAGAGCGGTGGCGGATAAGCAATGGTGGTAGATGGCAAGGCGATGATGATGGTGCGGCGGCGGCGTGACAACTTATGACCAGAACTCGAAACTCTAAAAGACTAGACTCTAAGACCAGCAACTTGACACGACGATGCAACCGCAAATTCAACAAAGCAAAAACCCTAAAACGATTATGCAAAGGCTCAGATTGGTTCGGATATGATGAACTAACCCTAATTTTTGTGTGTGGCTTTTTCGTGGACTGTAGGTATGAAGAACAGACTCGATCTAAACTACGAAAAATTGTAAAATCTCACCGAGCAACCTGGAAATCTGATACCACTTGATAGAGGCAAAGGTGTCCCGTCTTTCGATGAGATGATGGATATCGCTTTGGTGGAAGTCGACTTTGACGATCCGACTACGAACGTGCGATGACGTCGCGCCTTAGCAATCGCTAAACCAACTCCGAGAGGTTATTGACCACGCCGGAGCACGATCAACCTGACCACGACGGTCTGTTTCCTGCGAGCAAACGAAGAACAAGCAAGAAACTGAGATTGCAATCTAGATATTGCGAATATAAGATGAAAGCTTTATTGATCAAGGTGGGGTTCTGTGACGCCTTTGTCTGGTCGTTGAGCACAAACGAAGTACGCGAAGTTGCAGCTATGGCAAACTTTTAATCTAAACAAAACCCACAGTCTAAACGACGTCCTAAGGGCTGTATATATGTAGGAAGAGGGGGGATTTCGTGGCCCTTGGGGAAGGGGTCCGAAACCAACCCTATCTCTTGTTTCCCCACACATACGGACTCTAAAAATAGCCTATACTCAAGTATTTCGAAATTACATGGGCCTGGCCCAATAATAAGGTGACGCGGCACCTAGAATAGCCTCTGGACGAAAGTTATGAAGTAGCATCTTGTATATTTCGTCCAAGGCTTCATGCACGCATTATGGTGGCTTCAATGTCCTGAAATCATCACTTGTAACTCCGTTCTTGTCCCCCATGCGCATGCCATCATCTCCATGCTTGTTCTTGCTCCAATGTTCATCCTTCTCAAAGCTAGGCCCTTCATTTGTAAGCAAAACAAATGTATCCAATTTAGGCAGCATCATATTCTCATGAACATTAGAATCATTACCAAGAAACGAAAGTACCTGGTAATTTAATTGGCGTGCGCGAGCTCTAGTAATTGGTCCAGTATGTATAGCAGCAGGGGCTGTGGGTGTAACAATGGTATTGATGTCCTCATCACCATCATTCCAAACAAAGATATGTGAGTGGGAGAAAGAGAAGAACCAATACCAAATGTACCTTGACCGATGTTGAAAATGGATCAAAGATCACTCCAATGTGTAGCAAGGAAATAGCACAATTGGTACCAATTCTTGTCGGTTCTCACACCTACACAAGTAAAAGCTTATGGTGGAGCTTGGTTAGGATGGTGGCACAAAAAATTGATGCAATTGTAAGTGAGACTCAATAATGTTGGAAAAGATTCGCGACTTGTAAATGCAACAAGTAGACCAATAACAAGATATGTCCGGGCTGTCGGGCCGGATGTCCGGGCTCGGGATCCATGGACGAACACGAAGAACACCGCGTGGAGAGGTCAATTTCGGGGCAAAATTCGGAAGATTTTGTGGATGGAAATTGGGGAAAAGATGGGGAAAAGCTAGATCTACCTGCAACACACGAAATCCGCGGATCAAATCCAACAAAACTTCTTCACACCAACAAATCACAAAAAAAATTGGGGCTATTTTTCTGGGGCAATTTTCGGAATAGGACGGAAAACAACAAAATCAAGCTAGAAAACAAAGAGAGGGGGCTCCAAAATCGTGATCAACGTGGCTCATGATACCAAGATGATGTAGGGTGGAACCCTAGATGGCCGATCTTTCAAGGAAGGAGCGGATCCTAAAGAGGAACTCGAAGAACACGAGGGGAAACACGAGGGAAAACACAAGGGAAAACACGAGAGAATCACTCAACCAACAAGAATAGATCACACATGCGCTAGATCGATGAACACAAAGGTGAGATACAAGATCCAAATCCAAAAAAGGACGATACAAAGGTAACCGGTTCTTCTCCGTGAGGAGGTCTTGATGGGGGTCTTCTCTATGAGGAGGTCTTGAATCCAAGGTGGATCGTCTCAGTAGAGGGGCCGCGGTCTCTCTCGTGGAGTAGATCCGATATGGATGAGCAAAGCTCTATCTCTAAATGAGCTAATCCTTTGCTAACCCTAGAAAGAGGAAGGGGATTGATAGAGGCAAAGGTGTCCCGTCTTTCGATGAGATGATGGATATCGCTTTGATGGAAGTCGACTTTGACGATCCGACTACGAACATGCGAGGACGTCGCGCCTTAGGAATCGCTAAACCATCTCCGAGAGGTTATTGACCACGCCGGAGCACGATCAACCTGACCACGAGGGTCTGTTTCCTGCGAGCAAACGAAGAACAAGCAAGAAACTGAGATTGCAATCTGGATATTGCGAATATAAGATGAAAGCTTTATTGATCAAGGTGGGGTTCTGTGACGCCTTTGTCTGGTCGTTGAACACAAACGAAGTACGCGAAGTTGCAGCTATGGCGAACTTTTAATCTAAACAAAACCCGAAGTCTAAACGACGCCCTATGGGTTGTATATATGGAGGAAGAGGGGGGAATTTCGTGGCCCTTGGGGAAGGGGTCTGAAACCAACCCTATCTCTTGTTTCCCCACACATACGGAGTCTAAAAATAGCCTATACTCAAGTATTTCGAAATTACATGGGCCTGGCCCAATAATAAGGTGACGCAGCACCTAGAATAGCCTCTGGACGAAAGTTATGAAGTAGCATCTTGTATATTTTGTCCAAGGCTTCATGCATGCATTATGGTGGCTTCAAAATCCTGAAATCATCACTTGTAGCTCCGTTCTTGTCCCCCATGCGCATGCCATCATCTCCATGCTTGTTCTTGCTCCAATGTTCATCCTTCTCAAAGCTAGGCCCTTCATTTGTAAGCAAAACAAATGTATCCAATTTAGGCAGCATCATATTCTCATGAACATTAGAATCATTACCAAGAAACGAAAGTACATGGTAATTTAATTGGCGTGCGCGAGCTTTAGTAATTGGTCCAGTATGTATAGCAACAGGGGCTGTGGGTGTAACAATGGTATTGATGTCCTCATCAGGGATGGAGTATATATAGTCTAGGGGGCGAAGAGGTACATGGGCCTCGGCCCTTTACTGTGCGCAGACAGGCGGAGCCGGATGTCCGGGCGTCGGGCCGGATGTCCGGGCGTTCAGGAGGAGCCGGATGTCCGGGCTGGCGGCGATAGCTTCTGTAGGTTCTGGTGTATGGCGCCGGATTTTCGGGCTTCTGGCCGGATTTCCGGGCTCGGGCCGGATGTCCGGGCTGGACGCCGGATGTCCGGGCCCTGTAGACGTGGGCGGCAGGGCTTCGGCTGATGTGGTCGCTCCAGGGGCCGGATGTCTGGGGCCTTGGCCAGATGTCCGGGGCCTGGAAGGTGAACTTGCCCGTTTCCGTTGGTTCTCTTCATCCATGGACTTGGCGGCTTGTCCGTCTTCACGAGCATCTTCGGGAGGGTCCTCTTGACACCTGATCATGCATAGCATATCGGACGTAGGTAGTAGCCATGTCTCGAGTGGATCATACGTGATATCACTAAGGAAGGAAGTCACCTCGTTCTCGAGAGCTCGAGCTCGTGCTCGTGTCATGGGTCCTCTTGGCTCTTGATGAGACGATGGTAGGTCCATGGGGATGATCGTAGGATGATCCGCATCACACTATCTTTTCCAAAATTGATCTTAAGAGGGGTTACTACCGTAGATTTGTGAAGGATTTTAGCACCATTGCTTCACCTTTGCATGCTTTGAGTAAGAAAAATGCACCGTTTCTTTGGGGAACATCCCAAGATATCGCTTTCAATGAGCTTAAAAATTTTCTTACTCATGCTCCCGTGCTTGCATTACCCAACTTTGACAAACCTTTTGTAATTCATTGCAATGCTAGTGGTAATGGCATAGGAGGTGTGTTAACGCAGGAGAAGCGCCCCATTGCATACTTGATGTAGGGTGGAACCCTAGATGGCCGATCTTTCACGAAAGGAGCGGATCCCTACGAAGAACGCGATGAACACGAGGGGAAACACGAGGGAAAGCACGAGGGGAACACGAGAGAAATCACACAACCAACAAGAATAGCTCACACATGCGCTAGATCGATGAACACAAAGGTGAGATACAAGATCCGAAGTCAACAAAGGACGATACAAAGGTAACCGGTTCTTCTCCATGAGGAGGTCTTGATGGGGGCCACCCAAGAGGGGGTCTTGAATCCAAGGTGATGTTCTCCTAAGAGGGGCCGCAGTCTCTCTCGAGGAGGAGATCCGTAATGGATGAGCAAAGCTCTATCTCACATATGAGCTAATCCTTTGCTAACCCTAGAAAGAGGAAGGGGATGGAGTATATATAGTCTAGGGGGGCGAAGAGGTACATGGGCTTCGGCCCTTCACTGTGCGCAGACAGGCGGAGCCGGATGTCCGGGCGTCGAGCCGGATGTCCGGGGCTTCGGGAGGGGCCGGATGTCCGGGCTAGGGGGGCGGATGTCCGGGCTGACGGCGAAAGCTTCTGTAGGTTCTGGTGCGTGGCGCCGGATTTCCGGGCTTCTGGCCAGATGTCCGGGCTGGGGCCGGATGTCCGGGGCCTGTAGATGTTGGGCGGCTGGGATGTGGCTGTAGTAGATGTCTTCAGCGGCCGGATGTCCGGGGCTGGGGCCGGATGTCCGGGCCCTGGAGCTGTCTTCTTCTCCTTCCGGCGGTTCTCTTCATCCGTGAACTTGGCGGCTTGTCCGTCTTCACGTGCATCCTCGGGAGGTTCCTCTTGACACCTAATCATGCATAGCATATCGGACTTAGGTAGTAGCCATGTCTCGAGTGGATCATATGTGATATCACTAAGGAAGGAAGTCACCTCGTTCTTGAGAGCTCTAGCTCGTGCTCGTGTCATAGGTCCTCTTGGCTCTTGATGAGACGATGGTAGGTCCATGGGGATGATCGTAGGATGCTTCGCATCATCTCCCCTCCCTTGGGAAAGATCCGACCTCGGATCGAAGTCCTCATCACCATGGTACGGGGAGAGATCTTTGATGTTGAAGATGTCGCTCACGGAGTACTTGTCGCGTGGGATGTCGATCTTGTATGCATTGTTGTTGTAGCGTGCAAGCACCTTGAAGGGTCCATCGGCTCGTGGTAGAAGTTTGGCCTTGCGCTCGTTGGGGAAACGGTCCTTGCGAAGGTGTAGCCACACAAGATCTCCAACTTGGAAAATCATCGGTTGCTTGTTGACGTTGAGCTTTGTCGCGAGTCGTTGTACTTGGCGCTCGATGGTGTGCCTTGTATCTTCATGCATCTTCTTGAGGAAGTTGACTCGGGCACTCGCGTCCATGTTTGTGCGCTCTTGTAGCGGTAGAGGTAGAATGTCCAATGGTGACAATGGGTTGAAGCCATAGACGACCTCGAAGGGGGACTTGCCGGTAGTCGAATGTCTTGCACGGTTGTAGGCGTACTCGGCGATAGGTAGGCACTCCTCCCACTCCTTTATGTTCTTCTTTATCGACACGCGTAGTAGAGTGGAGAGCGTGCGGTTCGTCACCTCCGTTTGGCCGTCGGTTTGTGGATGGTATGCCGAAGAGAACAAAAGCTTGATTCCGAGCTTGGCGCACAAGGTCTTCCAAAAGTAACTCAAGAACTTGACGTCGCGGTCCGAGACAATCGTCTTTGGCACTCCATGAAGTCGCAAGATTTCCCTACAAAATAAATTTGCAACATGTGAAGCATCGTCTATCTTGTTGCAAGGAATGAAATGAGCCATTTTGGAGAATCGGTCCACAACAACAAAAACGGAATCCTTGCCATTTCTAGTTCTAGGCAAACCAAGCACAAAATCCATGCTAATATCTTCCCATGGTTGATATGATATTGGAAGGGGCATGTAAAGGCCATGAGATTGAGCTTTAGACTTACCTTTGCGACATGTCGAGCATCGGTTGGTGAAGCGATTGACGTCGCGAAACATCTTGGGCCAAAAGTAGTTCTTGGAGAGCGTAGCAAATGTCTTGTCGCGTCCAAAGTGTCCCATGAGTCCGCCCCCATGAGATTCCTGCAAAAACAACAAGCGAAGAGAGGACTCGGGGATGCAAAGTTTGTTAGCTCTCATAAGATATCCATCTTTGATGTAGTAGCGTTCCCAAAATGGATCCGTCAAACACTTTGCATAAGGAGTAGCAAAAGTAGGATCATGCTCATACAAGTCTTTTATGTGCTCAAAGCCAATGACATTCAATTCAAGTTGAGTAACAAGCATGCAAATACGGGAAAGCGCATCCGCCACAACATTTTCCTTACCTTTAATATACTTGTGGACATAAGGAAAAGACTCAATAAACTCACTCCACTTAGCATGACGCATGTTCAACTTAGTTTGACCCTTAAGGTATTTAAGTGTTTCATGATCGGTGTGGATAATGAACTCGTGAGGGCGAAGGTAATGTTCCCATTCACGCAAGACTCGCACTAAAGCATATAGCTCTTTGTCATAGATGGGGTAATTGAGTTGCGCTCCGGAGAGTTTCTCACTAAAGTATACAATGGGGCGCTTCTCTTGCATTAACACACCTCCTATGCCATTACCACTAGCATCGCAATGAATTTCAAAAGGTTTGTCAAAATTGGGTAATGCAAGCACGGGAGCATGAGTAAGCAAATTCTTAAGCTCATTGAAAGCGATATCTTGGGATGTTCCCCAAACAAACGGTGCATTATTCTTACTCAAAGCATGCAAAGGTGAAGCAATGGTGCTAAAATCCTTCACAAATCTACGGTAGAAACCGGCTAAACCAAGAAAACTACGCACTTGTTGCAAATTGGTTGGTTGGGGCCAAGTTTTAATAGTATTGATCTTAGATTCATCAACATGAACACCCTTAGAAGATACTACAAAACCCAAGAAAACAAGCTTATCAACACCAAAAGGCATTTTTCCATATTAGCATACAGTTGCTCTTTTCGAAGACTTTGTAGCACGGTGCGAAGGTGGGTGACATGCTCTTTGAGAGATTTGCTAAAAACAAGGATATCATCAAAGTAGACAGCAACAAATTCACCAATGTAAGGGCGAAACACATAATGCATAAGACGCATGAAGGTACCGGGTGCTTCCGATAAACCCATAGGCATGACCAACCACTCATATAGACCAAACTTTGTTTTGAAAGCGGTTTTCCATTCATCACCCTCTTGTATGCGGATTTGATAGTAACCACTTTTAAGATCAATTTTGGAAAAAATAGTGGCACCGCTAAGCTCATCAAGCATATCATCAAGGCGTGGAATGGGGTACCTATAACGAACGATGATAGCATTGATAGGTCTACAACCGGAACACATGCGAAAACTACCGTCTCGTTTTGGCACAAGATTGACCGGTATGGCACAAGGACTCAAACTTTCACGCACATGTCCATGATCTATGAGATGCTTTACTTGCCTTTGTATTTCTTTGGTTTCTTCGGGGTTGACGCGGTAGGGAGCTTTGTTTGGAAGCGGCGCTCCGGGGATGAGATCGATTCGGTCCTCAATGCCTCGTATTGGAGGTAGACCCGGAGGTAGCTCATCGGGGAAAACATCTTGGAATTCCTACAATAAAGAAGATAACACTAGAGGAAGATTGTGAGAGGTGTTAGCTTTTGGTGCCTCGTCCTTGCACAATAGGACATAGTGTAGGACACTAGATGGGTTCTCACACACTTCTCTCATCTCACGTTTGGTGGCAAAGAGATCTAACTATTTCTTGTCGCTCATCGTGGAGGCACTCAATTTGGGCTTGTGGCGCTCACTCTCTTTTTGGTGGTTCGCTCTCTCACTATTCTCTCCACGATGGGTGTTTTGCTTGTCGGCGAGCACTTGGCTTGGAGACATAGGACGTAGCACAAACTCTTTCCCTTTCATCTTGAAGCTATAGTGATTTGTACGCCCATTGTGAATGACACCTCGGTCAAATTGCCATGGCTGTCCAAGAAGGAGGTGGCAAACGGTCATCGAAAGGACATCACACTCCAAAGTGTCTTCATAGGCGCCGATCTTGAAAGAGACTTGTACTCTATGCTCGACTTGTATGGTGCCGGTGTCGCTTAACCATTGAACCTTGTAGGGGTGCGGGTGCTTCATCTTGACCAATTGGAGTTTGGAGCATAGTTCTTCACTTGCCAAGTTATGGAAACTCCCTCCATCGATGATGACCTTGACGGACCGTCCATTGATGTCGGCCTTTGTGTGGAAGATATGGCATCTTTGATCTTCGTCTTGTTGATGTTGAAGAGTCAAGACCTTGGAGACAACAAGAGCGGGACTTGAGTCTTCGTCACAAAAGATGTGATCATCTTCTTCTTCATTGTTCACTTGTCGGTGGATGACCACTTGCTCAAGGGCTTCCATTTCTCCTTCACTTATTGAGTCATATGTTCTGTCGTCGTTGAGGATCATGGTGCGCTTGTTTGTGCACTCAAAAGACTTGTGGCCTCGGCCTCCGCATGTGAAGCATTTGAAGGAACTCGTCTTGATGGTCTCATCCGTTGGGGTAGATGATGATGAAGCTTTCTTGAAGTTGCTCGTAGTAGGAGGACGACTTGAGCTTGTCGAAGCTTTCTTGTAACATGACTTGTCACCGTTGCTTGTAGATGGCTTGGTTGAGGTAGAAGGTGGTGGAGTTGATAGAGGCAAAGGTGTCCCGTCTTTCGATGAGATGGCGGCTATCGTTTTGGAGGAAGTCGACTTTGACGATCCGACTATGAACGTGCGAGGACGTCGTGCCTTAGCAATCTCTAAACCAACTCCGAGAGGTTATTGACCACGCCGGAGCACGATCAACCTGTCCACGAAGGTCTGTTTCCCGCAGGCAAATGAAGAACAAGCAAGAAACTAAGATTGCAATCTGGATATTCCGAATATAAGAGGAAAGCTTTATTGATCAAGGTGGGGTTCTGTGACGCCTTTGTCTGGTCGTTGAACACAAACGAAGTACGCGAAGTTGCGGCTATGGCGAACTTTTAATCTAAACAAATCCCAAAGTCTAAATGATGCCCTAGGGGCTGTATATATGGAGGAAGAGGGGGGAATTTCGTGGCCCTTGGAGGAGGGGTCCGAAACCCACCCTAACTCTTCTTTCCCCACACATACGAACACTAAAAACAACCTATATTGAAGTATTTCGAAATTACATGGGCCTGGCCCAAAATAAGGTGACGCAACACCTAGAATAGCCTCTGGACGAAAATTATGAAGTGGCATCTTGTATATTTCGTCCAAGGCTTCATGCACTCATTATGGTGGCTTCAAAGTCCTGAAATTATCACTTGAAACTCTGTTCTTGTCTCCCTTGCGCATGCCATCAACTCCATGCTTGTTCTTGCTCCAATGTTCATCCTTCTCCAAGCTAGGCCCTTCATTTGTAAGCAAAATAAATGTATCCAATTTAGGCAGCATCATATTCTCATGAACATTAGAATCATTACCAAGAAACGAAAGTACCTGGTAATTTAATTGGCGTGCGCGAGCTCTAGTAATCGGTCCAGTATGTATAGTAGCAGGGGTTGTGGGTGTAACAATGGTATTGATGTCCTCATCAGGAGTCGTTGAAGCTTGATTGTTGGAGAAGCCGTAGGACTTGGATGAGAACTTGGCATACTTGAAGTCGTCTTGTAATTGCCGTTCCGCTTTGGTAGCTTGATGCACTAGCTCGATGAGGTTCGAGTATGGTTGGATGTCGGCAATCTTCTTGATAGGGTGATTGAGTCCATTCAAGAAACGCGCCATAGTTTGCTCATCATCTTCTTTGACATTGGCTCGTATTATGGCAATCTCCATTTCCTTGTAGTACTCTTCAACGCTCTTGGTTCCTTGCTTGAGTTGTTGGAGTTTCTTGAAGAGGTCGCGATTGTAGTAGTTTGGCACGAATCGTGCTCTCATGACATCCTTCATTTGTGCCCAAGTGGTGATGGGTGGTTCACCTCCTGCCGCTCGGCGCTCAATGACTTGTTCCCACCAAATGCGGACGTAGTCTTGGAATTCAAGGGATGCCATTGCGATCTTCTTCTCTTCTTCGTAGTTGTGCAAGCGGAAGATTTTGTCAACCTTCAATGCCCATGATATGTACTCTTCGGGGTCATTGCTTCCGGTAAACTTGGGCATGGTGAACTTTAGCTTGCCATATCGTTGCTCTTCATTGTGTTGGGGTCTGGGATGATGACGGCCATGTGGTTGAGGATTGACAATCTCATGTTGCTCTTGGCGAGAAGGGTTGTCTTCCTCAAGTTGCTCTTGGCGAGGAGGGTTGTCGACCTCATGTTGCTCTTGGCGAGGAGGGGGTCCATTGTCTTCTTGCACTCGATGGACTTGACGTTCTTGTCTCGCTTGAGGAGGAGCTTGCCGATCTTGACGAGGAACTTGTCGATCTTGACGAGGAGCTTGTCGATGCACACGTGCTGATAGAGGCAAAGGTGTCCCGTCTTTCGATGAGATGATGAATATCGCTTTGATGGAAGTCGACTTTGACGATCTGACTACGAACGTGCGAGGACGTCGCGCCTTAGCAATCGCTAAACCAACTCCGAGAGGTTATCGACCACGCCGGAGCACGATCAACCTGACCACGAGGGTCTGTTTCCTGCGAGCAAACGAAGAACAGGCAAGAAACTGAGATTGCAATCTGGATATTGCGAATATAAGATGAAAGCTTTATTGATCAAGGTGGGGTTCTGTGACGCCTTTGTCTGGTCGCTGAACACAAACGAAGTACGCGAAGTTGCAGCTATGGCGAACTTTTAATCTAAACAAAACCCCCAAAGTCTAAACGACGCCCTAAGGGCTGTATATATGGAGAAAGAGGGGGGAATTTCGTGGCCCTTGAGGAAGGGGTCCGAAACCAACCCTATCTCTTGTTTCCCCACACATACGGACTCTAAATACAGCCTATACTTATGTATTTCGAAATTACATGGGCCTGGCCCAATAATAAGGTGACGCAGCACCTAGAATAGCCTCTGGACGAAAGTTATGAAGTAGCATCTTGTATATTTCGTCCAAGGCTTCATGCACGCATTATGGTGGCTTCAACGTCCTGAAATCATCACTTGTAACTCCGTTCTTGTTCCCCATGCGCATGCCATCATCTCCATGCTTGTTCTTGCTCCAATGTTCATCCTTCTCAAAGCTAGGCCCTTCATTTGTAAGCAAAACAAATGTATCCAATTTAGGCAGCATCATATTCTCATGAACATTAGAATCATTAGCAAGAAACGAAAGTACCTGGTAATTTAATTGGCGTGCGCGAGCTCTAGTAATTGGTCCAGTATGTATAGCAGCAGGGCCTGTGGGTGTAATAATTGTATTGATGTCCTCATCATCCTCCCCTTCTTGAAATGAAGTCGGCCTCGACGGAAGCTCATCTTCCTCACCCAAATAAGGCTTCAAATCTGCAATATTAAAAGTGGGACTAACCCCAAAATCTGCAGGCAGCTCAAGTTTATATGCATTATCATTTATTTTCTCTAACACCTTAAAAGGACCATCAGCACGTGGCATTAGCTTTGATTTGCGCAAATCAGGAAATCTATCCTTACGCAAATGTAACCAAACAAGATCTCCAGGTGCAAACACAACATGTTTTCTACCCTTATCTCCAGCAAGTTTATATTTAGCATTCATACGCTCAATGTTGTCCTTAGTTAACTCATGCATTTTTAAGATCAATTCAGCACGTTGTTTAGCATCAAAATTAACCTTCTCCGAAGATGGAAGAGGCAACAAATCAATAGGTGCACGAGGTAGGAAACCATACACAATTTCAAAAGGGCACATCTTAGTAGTAGAATGCAATGAACGATTATAAGCAAACTCAATATGAGGCAAGCAGTCTTCCCACATTTTCTTATTATTCTTCAAAACAGCCCTAAGCATAGTAGACAATGTTCTATTGACTACTTCAGTTTGTCCATCAGTTTGGGGGTGACAAGTAGTACTAAAAAGCAGTTTAGTCCCCAACTTAGCCCATAAACATCTCCAAAAGTGGCTAAGAAATTTAGTATCACGATCTGAAACAATAGTATTTGGCACACCATGCAAGCGAATAATTTCACGAAAGAACAAATTAGCAACATTAACAGCATCATCGCTTTTATGACATGGTATAAAGTGCGCCATTTTCGAGAATCTATCCACGACAACAAATATGCTATCCCTCCCCTTCTTTGTTCGAGGTAAACCTAAAACAAAGTCCATAGATATATCCTCCCAAGGAACACTAGGTACAGGCAAAGGCATATATAAACCATGAGGATTGAGTCGTGACTTAGCTTTTTGACATGTAGTGCAGCGAGCAACAAAACGCTCAACATCCCGTCTCATCTTTGGCCAAAAGAAATGTGTAGCAAGTACGTCCTCCGTCTTCTTCACGCCAAAGTGTCCCATTAATCCTCCTCCATGCGCCTCCTGCAACAACAAAAGACGAAGAGAGCTAGCTGGAATGCATAGCTTGTTAGCACGGAACACAAATCCATCATTAACGACAAACTTGTTCCAGGTTCTTCCTTCTTTACAATTTTGCAATACATCTTTAAAATCAGCATCATGCACATATTGATCTTTAATGGTCTCCAAACCAAATATTTTGAAGTCAAGTTGTGAAAGCATAGTATAGCGACGAGACAATGCATCAGCAATAACATTTTCTTTACCCTTCTTGTGTTTAATGACATAAGGGAAAGTTTCAATGAATTCAACCCATTTAGCATGTCTACGATTCAGTTTAGCTTGACTTTTAATATGTTTCAAAGATTCATGATCAGAATGTATAACAAATTCTTTGGGCCATAAATAATGTTGCCATGTTTCTAAAGTCCGAACAAGAGCATATAGTTCTTTATCATAAGTAGAATAATTCAGACTAGGCCCACTCAATTTTTCAGAAAAGTATGCAACAGGTTTGCCATCTTGTAATAACACACCTCCTAATCCAATGCCACTAGCATCACATTCAAGCTCAAAAGTCTTATTAAAATCAGGAAGTTGGAGTTAAGGAGCATGTGTCAACTTATCTTTCAATACCGTGAAGGCTTCTTCCTGTGCGGTACCCCAAACAAAAGGCACATCCTTCTTTGTAAGCTCGTTGAGAGGTGCAGCAATGGTGCTAAAATCTCTCACAAAACGCCTATAGAAACCAGCGAGTCCAAGAAAACTCCGCACTTGTGTGACCGTTTTGGGCAGCGGCCAACTCTCAATAGCTTCAATCTTGGCTTTATCAACTTCAATTCCCTGTGGAGTAACAACATAGCCAAGAAAAGATACTCGGTCGGTGCAAAAGGTGCACTTCCCAAGGTTACCAAACAAACGTGCATCACGTAGAGCAATAAAAACAGCACGTAAATGTTCCAAATGTTCTTCCAAAGATTTGCTATAAATCAGTATATCATCAAAATAGACTACCACAAATCGTCCAATGAAAGCACGTAAAACTTCGTTCATTAGTCTCATGAAAGTACTAGGTGCATTAGTTAACCCAAAAGGCATGACTAACCACTCATATAAACCAAACTTAGTTTTAAATGCAGTTTTCCATTCATCTCCCAATTTCATACGAATTTGATGGTATCCACTACGCAAATCAACTTTGGAGAATATTGTAGAGCCACTCAATTCATCAAGCATATCATCGAGCCTAGGAATAGGATGACGATAACGAATAGTAATATTATTAATGCCTCTACAATCAACACACATACGCGACGTACCATCCTTTTTAGGCACGAGTATAATAGGAACAGCAGAAGGACTAAGAGATTCGCGTATATAACCTTTGTCGAGCAGCTCCTGTACTTGACGCATAATCTCCTTCGTCTCCTCTGGATTGGTACGGTATGGTGCACGGTTGGGTAGCGATGCACCGGGAATTAAGTCAATTTGATGCTCAATCCCTCGAATAGGTGGTAATCCCGGTGGCACGTCTTGTGGGAAGACGTCAGCGAACTCCTGCAAAATGTTAGTGACAGCAGGGGGCAAAGAGGAAGGCACGTCCTCGAATGAAAATAATGCCTCTTTGCACACAAAAGCATAGCAAACAGATTTGCTGAAATCTAGTTCATCAATATCAGATTTTGTGGCAAGTAAACATGCACTTTTCAATTTAATTTCAGAAACAACACTAGATGGTTTATTATTAGGTTTCATTTGTTGCTCAAATTCCTTTGCCACAATCTGATTTTCACTCTTATTTTTCTCCTGTTTTGCTTTATTAGCTCTATTTATGTCATCTTTCAAAATGGAATCAGGAGTCATAGGAAGCAAAGTAATATTTTTATCCTTATGAACAAGAGTATACTGATTGTTTCTACCATGGTGTACAGAATTTTTATCAAATTGCCATGGTCTACCTAGTAATAAGGAACATGCTTGCATGGGTACCACATCACAATCAACATAATCAGCATATGTAGAGATACTAAAATGCACACGAACAGTACGTGTTACCTTAACCTTGCCGCTGTTGTTGAACCATTGGATGTAGTAAGGATGTGGATGTGGTCTTGTGGTGAGAGATAGCTTCTCCACCATCTCCATGCTAGCCAAGTTGTTACAGCTCCCTCCATCTATGATGACGCGAACAGAACGTTCCTTCACAACTCCCTTTGTATGGAACAAATTATGCCTCTGATTTTGCTCTGCTTGTGTGACCTGCACACTCAAAACACGTTGAGCAACTAAACATTCATACCTGTCAGGGTCTTGAGGAGCCATGTATTGCGTCTCATTTTCAGAATCATCTCCACCATGTTCTTCACGTGTAATAAGAGCCAAAGTCTCCTCATCATAGTCACTAGCGGACTCATACCCACCATCCTCAGTAGCAATCATGACACGCTGAGATTTGCATTCTCTCGCAAAATGTCCTCTTCCCTTACAACGACGACAAATAATATCACTTGTGTGCCCTGTCGATGCCATGGAAGAAGAAGAGCTCTGCACAGGCCCGGCAGGTGTGCTCTTGGCAGAGAGTGGTGGTTGTGCCTGCTTTCTTGTATCACGGCTGGAGGTGGCACCTGATGGAGGTGATGGTGAAGTGGAAGTAGAAGATGCACGCGGTGTCCATGATGAAGGTCGACCTGCAGAAAAGTTAGTTCGCGCCAATGGCTGTCGATCCTGCACTTCACGTTCAGCTTTACAAGCAAGATGGAATAAACGAGTGATATTATTATAATCCTTATGCTCTAGAATGGTCTGAATCTCTTTATTTAATCCACCCATAAAACGTGCAAGCATAGCTTCATTCTCCTCAACAATACCACATCTAATCATGCCAGTTTGTAATTCCTGATAATATTCTTCTATAGAATTTTTTCCTTGTCTTAAACGCTGCAATTTTTGAAGTAATTCACGTTGATAATATGGTGGAACCCAACGAGTACGCATAGCAGTTTTCAAAGCAGCCCAAGTAGCTGGAACAGGATATAATCTACAATGTTCAGACCACCAAACACATGCAAAGCTAGTGAAAGCACAAACAGCAGCAGGAACACGTCTCTCCTCAGGATATTGTAAACATGTAAATCGTTGTTCAGTTTCTAACTCCCAAGTAAGATATATATCAGGAACATATCTACCCTCAAATGGTGGAATATTCAATTTCAGTTTAGGGAGATGGTCATGATCTCGTACCTGAGGTGGTGGTGCCGGCCTACCGTTGCGAATATATACCTGAGGTCGACCTGCTGGTGGTGGTGCTGGTGGCTGCACGTAGTTCTGATTTTGATCAACCTCATCCTCATAATCGCCCGCATAATCGTCATCCTCCTCAGCCGCCGCAGGAGCAGGAGCCAAAGAAGCATCAACAGTAGGGACAACAGCACCCGAATTTTGACCAATCTCAATTGGAACGCGCTGTGCCCGTCCCACTTGATTTGGAAGGCGGCGTTGGAGATGTGGTTGTTGTTGTTGTAGAGGCGCGACATGTGCAGCCGGTGGTGGTTGGGGAAGACGCTTGAGTAATTCAGTAAACTTGTCATCCAGCTTTGTCTCAAACGACTTCTCCACGGCATCTATCTTCTCCATAGCCTCTTCAAATCTGTTTAGCACATCTCCCACCTGGCCACTCATCATTTGCTGAAATTTATCATGCAACTCCTTGTTCGTCATGTTCTCCCAATCAGTCTCATCGGCTTGTGAACCTGCCATGGTTAGCAGCAATAGAAACACAAAAGAATATGATCCTGCAGACTACTAGAAGTGGTGGGATGGTGGTGTGTCACAAAACCTTCAAGCGAATCTCAAATTCTTACCAGTTCTTACCCAGCAGCAGGTGGTGATCGGCAACCGTTGTAGTCAAAAACTCTCAAAGCTTGGATATAGCGATTACCAGGGAGAGTCAAACGCACGATGTAGACTTATGTGGAGCTGGGAAGGCGTATAATATGGTAGCAAAATGGTCAGCAATAATCAATTCAGAGATGCAAAGTTGAATAAACGCTCAACGACGGTACCACTTGATAGAGGCAAAGGTGTCCCGTCTTTCGATGAGATGATGAATATCGCTTTGATGGAAGTCGACTTTGACGATCCGACTACGAACGTGCGAGGACGTCGCGCCTTAGCAATCGCTAAACCAACTCCGAGAGGTTATCGACCACGCCGGAGCACGATCAACCTGACCACGAGGGTCTGTTTCCTGCGAGCAAACGAAGAACAGGCAAGAAACTGAGATTGCAATCTGGATATTGCGAATATAAGATGAAAGCTTTATTGATCAAGGTGGGGTTCTGTGACGCCTTTGTCTGGTCGCTGAACACAAACGAAGTACGCGAAGTTGCAGCTATGGCGAACTTTTAATCTAAACAAAACCCCCAAAGTCTAAACGACGCCCTAAGGGCTGTATATATGGAGGAAGAGGGGGGAATTTCGTGGCCCTTGAGGAAGGGGTCCGAAACCAACCCTATCTCTTGTTTCCCCACACATACGGACTCTAAAAACAGCCTATACTTATGTATTTCGAAATTACATGGGCCTGGCCCAATAATAAGGTGACGCAGCACCTAGAATAGCCTCTGGACGAAAGTTATGAAGTAGCATCTTGTATATTTCGTCCAAGGCTTCATGCACGCATTATGGTGGCTTCAACGTCCTGAAATCATCACTTGTAACTCCGTTCTTGTTCCCCATGCGCATGCCATCATCTCCATGCTTGTTCTTGCTCCAATGTTCATCCTTCTCAAAGCTAGGCCCTTCATTTGTAAGCAAAACAAATGTATCCAATTTAGGCAGCATCATATTCTCATGAACATTAGAATCATTAGCAAGAAACGAAAGTACCTGGTAATTTAATTGGCGTGCGCGAGCTCTAGTAATTGGTCCAGTATGTATAGCAGCAGGGCCTGTGGGTGTAATAATTGTATTGATGTCCTCATCACGTGCTTTGTAAATCCTTTCTTGAGCTTCGTCGCGAAGTGCTTCTTGATGTAGTCGAGCTTGTCGGCCTCTATTGGCTACGGCACGACTTGAATCTTGAAGGGCACGTTGCGCCTCAAGTGCTTGAGCTTCACGTTGTTGTTTTTCTTGACGTTGTGCCTCGGCGTCTTGTGCATCTTGATGTTGTCTCGCTCGCTCCTCTTGTTCTTGTTGTCGTTGGCGTTGCCGTTCTTGTGCTTGTGCGAAAGAAGCTTGGTTTTGACGATGTCAATGCTCTTGAGAGTCGGTGTCGTGTAGAGGATTGCGGTTAGCTTGATGGTCTTGACGCGTGGCACGACGAAGACTGTTTGATGTCGGTGGACTTGAACCGGAGATAATGTCGTCGGAGTGTCGACTTTAGCGGCTCCGTCTTGACGAGGACGAAGTTGTAGAAGAGCGGACCATCATGGTTCGGATATCTTCTTTGAGGGAACTCATGGATGTGTCAAAGTAGTCTCTTGTACGTTGCTCGGATTGTCATAGGTCGGTGGCGAGATTGTCGATGCGGTCGCCCAAAGCAAGTTGTTCTTGATGCAAAGCCCGATGTGCACCAAATAGTTGAGTCTTGGTGATGTAGGATGACATGTCGTCGTCTTGCTCCAAGAAGAGTGGGTTGGTAGAAGTACTTGGCCTATCCATTATTCCAAACAAAGATATGTGAGTGGGAGAAAGAGAAGAACCAATACCAAATGTACCTTGACCGATGTTGAAAATGGATCAAAGATCACTCCAATGTGTAGCAAGGAAATAGCACAATTGGTACCAATTCTTGTCGGTTCTCACACCTACACAAGTAAAAGCTTATGGTGGAGCTTGGTTAGGATGGTGGCACAGAAATTTGATGCAATTGTAAGTGAGACTCAATAATGTTGGAAAAGATTCGCTACTTGTAAATGCAACAAGTAGACCAATAGCAAGATATGGTAGACGAAAACACACACGCAAATAGATAAGCGGGGTTGGGCAACCAAGGATGAGCCAAAATGTGGAATCCACCAAGATGCTCTTGTTGCACAACACTAGAGAGACGCTAGCACGATTGCACAATAGGCGGATACGAACTTGTGCACAACCTACTAAGAAAAAATGCAACGACTTCTATCCCAAGTATGCTATATGTATGATGTTTCTATGCTTTTGATCCAAGATGATCGAGTATGACAATCTTAATGTTGTATGATGCTATGGTTCTTGCTTATAAGCTCTTTGCTTATCTTTCTTCTTTTGCTTAAAAGCTTGTTTGGCTCTTTGTTGTTTGAGCTCTTTTCTCATGCAATGCTTCACGAACCAAGATAGCAATTGTGTATGCGAAGAAAACTTTGTGACACAAGAGATGATACCAAGATATGCAACACGATGATGGCATGTATGCTATGGGAAGTATGATCACTAATGTGCACAAGTCACGTTGCCGGCAATACTCAAAGGCTAGTCTCGATGGGTAAGCTACGCAAAAGTAAGGCCATGGGGTTATCAATGCAAATGCAAGAGAGTATGATGATATCACGATACCAAAGTGATACCAAGGTGAGGTTGATACCACAATTGTGATGTAGCCGTTCGTAGTAGTCCTTGGCGAAGATGAGCGGTGGTGATGTTGATGCCAAACCGTACCTAGATAGCTGAAACACAATAGGACACGGAAACCACAACTCAAATTCTCAAAGCAAAGCGGGTCAAAATTGTCGGAGTTGGTAGCGGGAAGGGCTATGGTGGTGCTATGCGGAAGTGGTGGTGGTATGCGGAAGTGTATGTGGGCACCGGGACAAAATTTAGCGAGGGTTAGGCGGAAAGCGGAGTGGAGGGTGGAAGTGATGCTGTCAGGGGCCGGATGTCCGGGTTGGGCCGGATGTCGGGCTCGGGATCCGTGGATGAACTCGAAGAACACCGCGTGGAGAGGTCAAATCCGGGGTAAAATTCGGAAGATTTTGTGGATGGAAAATGGGGAAAAGGTGGGGAAAAGCTAGATCTACCTACAACACACGAAATCCGCGGATCAAATCCAACAAAACTTCATCACACCAACAAATCACAAAAAAAATTGGGGCTATTTTTGTGGGGCAATTTTCGGATTAGGACGAAAAACAACAAAATCAAGCTAGAAAACAAAGAGACGGGGCTCCGAAATCATGATCAACATGGCTCATGATACCAAGATTATGTAGGGTGGAACCCTAGATGGCCGATCTTTCACGAAAGGAGTGGATCCCTACGAAGAACGCGATGAAACGAGGGGAAACACGAGGGAAAACACGAGGGGAACACGAGAGAAATCACTCAACCAACAAGAATAGATCACACATGCGCTAGATCGATGAACACAAAGGTGAGATACAAGATCCAAAGTCAACAAAGGATGATACAAAGGTAACCGGTTCTTCTCCGTGAGGAGGTCTTGATGGGGGCCACCTAAGAGGGGGTCTTGAATCCAAGGTGATCTTCTCCGAAGAGGGGCCGCAGTCTCTCTCGAGGAGGAATCCGTAATGGATGAGCAAAGCTCTATCTCACATATGAGCTAATCCTTTGCTAACCCTAGAAAGAGGAAGGGGATGGAGTATATATAGTCTAGGGGGCTTCGGCCCTTCACTGTGCACAGACAGGCGGAGCCGGATGTCCGGGCATCGGGCCGGATGTCCGGGGCTTCGAGAGGGGCCGGAGGTCCGGGCTGACGGTGAAAGCTTTTGTAGGTTCTGGTGCGTGGCGCCGGATTTCCGGGCTTCTGGCCGGATGTCCGGGCTTCTGGCCGGATGTCCGGGCTCGGGCCGGATGTCCGGGGCCTGTAGATGTTGGGCGGCTGGGATGTGGCTGTAGTAGATGTAGATGTTGGGCGGCTGGGATGTGGCTGTAGTAGATGTCTTCAGCGGCCGGATGTCCGGGGCTGGGGCCGGATGCCCGGGCCCTGGAGCTGTCTTCTTCTCCTTCCGGCGGTTCTCTTCATCCGTGAACTTGGCGGCTTGTCCGTCTTCACGTGCATCCTCGGGACGTTCCTCTTGACACCTAATCATGCATAGCATATCGGACTTAGGTAGTAGCCATGTCTCGAGTGGATCATATGTGATATCACTAAGGAAGGAAGTCACCTCGTTCTCGAGAGCTCTAGCTCGTGCTCGTGTCATAGGTCCTCTTGGCTCTTGATGAGACGATGGTAGGTCCATGGGGATGATCGTAGGATGCACCGCATCAATACTTTAGTGAGAAACTCTCCGGAGCGCAACTCAATTACCCCATCTATGACAAAGAGCTATATGCTTTAGTGCGAGTTTTGCATGAATGGGAACATTACCTACGCCCTCATGAGTTCATCATCCATACCGATCATGAAACGCTTAAATACCTTAAGGGTCAAACTAAGTTGAACAAGCGTCATGCTAAATGGAGTGAGTTTATTGAGTCTTTTCCTTATGTCATCAAGTATATAAAAGGTAAGGAAAATGTTGTGGCGGATGCGCTTTCCCGTATATGCATGTTTGTCACTCAACTTGAATTGAATGTCATTGGTTTTGAGCACATAAAAGACTTGTATGAGCATGATCCTACATTTGCTATTCCTTATGCCAAGTGTTTGATGCATACTTCTTGGGATCGATATTACCTCAAGGATGGTTATCTTATGAGAGCTAACAAACTTTGCATCCCCGAGTCTTCTCTTCGTTTGTTACTTTTGCCAGAATCTCATGGAGGAGGACTAATGGGACATTTTGGACGCGACAAGACATTCGCCACGCTCTCCAAGAACTACTTTTGGCCTAAGATGTTTCGCGACATCAAAAGCTTCACCAACCGATGCTCTACATGTCGCAAAGCTAAGTCTAAAGCCCAATCTCATGGCCTCTATATGCCACTTCCAATTCCATATCAACCATGGGAAGATATTAGCATGGATTTTGTGCTTGGTTTGCCTAGAACTCGAAATGGCAAGGTGATGTGATGAGGACATGGCTACCTTGAATACGACCAAAAATATTGCATACATGCATATTTCTCAGGTGATTTCTAGTGCAAACTATTCAATAATCTATTTATGTTATCCAGAACAAAAATACTTCACACACTTTTGTGTTTGTCTAATTGCAGGTGTATGGGACATTTGTACAATCCACATATGAAGATAGGGGAAAAGGAGAAGTTTAGGTTCTGTTCAAAAAGTCCTTTCACGTCACTTTTGGGCCAAGAGAAGATAGAGTCCAAGTCTCTCATGTTCTGGATTCAGATTCGGACTGCACAGACATACCTGACTCAAAACGCCAACAACTTTTTCATACGGACTCCGAATTGGGTGATTCTTTTTTTTGTTGGAAAGTAGATTTCGTCCTCTTTCCAACCCAATTGGATTCACCTTTAAATTCGTCCTGAGCGTTGAGATATGGACGAAACAATCTGACACTGCAGCAGAATCCGAGTCAAACAACAAGTCCAAAGTGTTGCATCACCTCCACTTGGGCCCATGAGCGTTGTACGACCTAGGGTTGGTTTTAGGCTGCCTTGGGACGTCCTCCCACCTCCTTGGCCGCCACCCCTTGCCCCTATCTAAGTAGATCTATCTAGTAGCTTTTTCCTGGGGATTTGTTTAGTTAAAAGTTAGCCATTGCAACTTCGTGTACTTCGTTTGTGTCCAACGGCCAGACCAAGACCGCTTTCGGATCCCCACCTTTATCAATACTTCATCAATATTCGCAATATTCATATTGCATTATCATATTCTTGCTTGTTCTTCGATTGCGTGCAGGAATAGACCTTCGTGGTCAGGCTGATCGTGCTTCCGGCATCGTCAGTAACGTCAGGAGATTGGTTTAGATTGTTAAGGCGCAACGTCGTGCACGTTTGTAGTCGGATCGTCAAAGTCGACTCCACCAAATCGATAGTTATCATCTCATCAAAAGATCGGGACACCCTCGCCTCTATCAAGTGGTATCAGTTTTCAGGTTGCTCGGTGAGAATTTCCAGTTTCCCCTAGATGAGATTTATTTTCTTACCTATTGTCCAAGAAAAAGCCACAAAAAAGTTAGATCTATTCATCCTTTTGTCCAAGCCAGTCTGAGCCTTTCCAATTTTCTTTTTATTGTTTGCATTATTGAATTATCGGTTGCATCGTCGTGTCGAGTTGCTGGTCTTAGTGTCTAGTTCGTTTAGAGTTTCGAGTTCTGTTCACATTAGTCACGTCGCCGCTACATCGTTATTCCGCTGTCCACCACCCATCCATCAATTTGCTCCACGTGCTACCCATCGTTCATTGTCATAATCATAGTTCAGATCGTTCACATCTTTGCTTGATCCAATATGCATCTTATCTAGTTTGTTTTGGAAAGAGGGAGAGAGAAAGAAAAGACAGAAAAAAAAGAGAGAGAAAAAAAGAGAGAAAAAAGAAAAAAAAGTCAGAGAAAAAAGAGAGAAAGAAAAAGAAAAAAAAGTGTGAGGGAAAAAAGAGAGAAGAAAAAAAAATCGGATCTATCTAGATTCAATCTCGTAGTTGAATTCGGATTGGAATCTGTTTTGTGCACTGTTCGGTAAATATGCATAACTTCCTCATACGAAGTCCGTTTTGGCTCCGCGAGTACTCAAACGAAAGCTAGCGACGAGCCGCATCTAGATAGTTGCAACAGCTAGTTCAATATTTGGCACCTCAAAATCGGCTTCTAAATAGGTCTTTTTGCTCTCCAAAGTTCGCGAACACAACTTATTCCAGTCTTTCAAGCCAGTTTTAGAATTTTTTGACTCCCTATATCAACTCGGAATTGAGTGATTCTTTTTGTGTTTGAAAGCTTGAGTCAGTGCCATTTTGAGAAAAAATATTAGAAAATTAGCACAAACTTTTCCAGAGGAAAGTTGGAGAGAGAGTTGTTGTATATCGTTCTTGGCAGTTGTCTCACATCATTATCTTTACTGCTATTGTGATCTTCACTTATATCTTGCTGTCCAGAGCTACTTCATATCCTTTATTGATGCTAGTTGTGCTACACTGTGACCTTATTAGTGTTCTAGGCTCGCGTCTCTAGTCCGGTCTAGCCTAGGACTAGCACAGTACCGTCGTTGAGCGTTTATTCAACATTGCATCTCTGAATTGATTATTGCTAATCTTTTGCTACCATATATAGCCAACCCAGCTCCACATATTTCTACACCGTGTATACGTACGTTCCCCTGGCAATCGCTTTACACAATCTTCGAAGTTATTTGACACCGCTGGTTGCCTGTCACCACCTGCCGCATGGTAAGAACTTGTAAGATATTGATATTTGCTTTACTGTGAGCACTTTACAACCACATCCTAGTAGTTCATAGGAACATTATTCTCGAATTTCGTTTCTTGTTTCCACTAATCATGACAGGTTCCGGAGATAGAAGTTCTTGGACGACGGACACATCTTCACCATCACGAGAGTTGGGACAACACACACAAGCACATGGCCAGGTTATCTCCTTACCGTCATTTGAGGGTAGATTTAATCCTGCTATTTATCTAGCTTGGGAGCTTGAAGTAGAACAAGTTTTTTGTCACCATGACTTTTCTGAACTTGAGCGAGTACGAGCTGCCACTAGAGCATTTACTGGTTTTGCTTCTGTTTGGTGGAGTGTGCATTGTAAGAAAAACATTGATAACCAACCCACAACTTGGAAAGATTTGAAAGATGTAATGAGACAACAATTTTTCCCTCCTTACTATCGTCGTGAATTGCTTCGCAAATTTGAACAATTTAAACAAGGCAACAACACTGTTCATGCTTACTACCAAGAGTTCAAATCTTATATGCATCATTGGGACATAGAAGAATCTGAGGATGATACAATGAATAGATTTTTTGGTGGTTTGAACCATGATATTCAGGCACGATTTCAGTATATTCCTCGTTGCATTACTGGTATGTATGTTCGTGCTTGTACCTTTGAGAGACAGTTACAGGAGGATGCATTGGGTGACTACAACAACTACTATTCTAGTTCATGCTCACCACCACCGCTTGGTTCCTCCACGGTTGTACCTACTAGAGCAGCCACACCTCAGATTGTGAGCGCGACATCATCTCAAGAGTATGGTACATTGCCATCATCCGTACCTACATCAGCTACATTTTGCGACAAGGTAACTGTAAAGGTATTGATGATATAACTTCACATGGGAATGATGCATGCCTAGTTAACTTGAATACATCATGTGTTGAGTTACCTGTTGATTTGAGCGCATCACCTAATTTAGAGAATCATGTTACTGTCATGAATGTGTCATGTGATCAAACAACTGAAATACCAACAATTTTGAGTGCACCCAATGAATTAACTGTTGATGCAAAAGAACCAATGTTTAATCATTTTGATATGACCTCTAATCTTGGTGATGATTCTGTGTCAAATGACTTATTGCATGTTTGCTTATTTAAGCATGTTGTAGCATGTAAATTTGATGCAAGTAAGGTTTATTCACCAATGTCGGGATGGTTCAATGATGAATATTGTCAATCTTTTCATATGAATAAGAGCTTCACTTATATGTGCAAACTGAGTTGCAATACTTTCATGCCTTCTACTTCTCGTGATAATATTTTGGCTTTATGTTTTATTAATAATGAAAGTTACTCATGTATACATGTGTCATACGTGCAAAATCCACGGGAAGTAAAAATGGATGACATATACATATACAACATGTACACCTTGTCTCTTTTGTTAGCCACATTTCAGATTAAGCAACGCCGAGGACGGCTTTATTTTCAAGAAGGGGAGGATGATGAGGACATGGCTACCCTGAATACGACCAAAAATATTGCATACATGCATATTTGTCAGGTGATTTCTAGTGCAAACTATTCAATAATCTATTTATGTTATCCAGAACAAAAATACTTCACACACTTTTGTGTTTTGTCTAATTGCAGGTGTATGGGACATTTGTACAATCCACATATGAAGATAGGGGAAAAGGAGAAGTTTAGGTTCTGTTCAAAAAGTCCTTCACGTCACTTTTGGGCCAAGAGAAGATAGAGTCCAAGTCTCACGTTCTGGATTCAGATTCGGACAGCACAGACATACCTAACTCAGAACGCCAACAACTTTTTCATACGGACTCCGAATTGGGTGATTCTTTTTTTGTTGGAAAGTAAATTTCGTCCTCTTTCCAACCCAATTGGGTTCACCTTTAAATTCGTCCGAAGCGTTGAGATATGGACGAAACAATCTGACGCTGCAGCAGAATCCGAGTCAAACAACAAGTCCAAAGGTGTTGCATCACCTCCACTTGGGCCCATGAGCCTTGTACGATCTAGGGTTGGTTTTAGGCTGCCTTGGGACGTCCTCCCACCTCCTTGCCGCCACCCCTTGCTCCTATATAATTAGATCCACCTAGTAGCTTTTTCCTGGGGATTTGTTTAGTTAAAAGTTAGCCATTGCAACTTCGTGTACTTCGTTTGTGTCCAACGACCAGACCAAGACCGCTTTCGGATCCCCACCTTTATCAATACTTCATCAATATTCGCAATATTCAGATTGCATTATCATATTCTTGCTTGTTCTTCGATTGCGTGCAGGAATAGACCTTCGTGGTCAGGCTGATCGTGCTTCCGGCATCGTCAGTAACCTCAGGAGATTAGTTTAGCGATTGTTAAGGCGCAACGTCATGCACGTTTGTAGTCGGATCGTCAAAGTCGACTCCACCAAATCGATAGTTATCATCTCATCGAAAGATCGGGACACCCTCGCCTCTATCATGATGTAGGGTGAAACCCTAGATGGCCGATCTTTCACGAAAGGAGCAGATCCCTACGAAGAACGCGATGAACACGAGGGGAAACACGAGGGGAACGCGAGAGAAATCACTCAACCAACAAGAATAGATCACACATGCGCTAGATCGATGAACACAAAGGTGAGATACAAGATCCAAAGTCAACAAAGGACGATACAAAGGTAACCGGTTCTTCTCCGTGGGGAGGTCTTGGTGGGGGGCGCCCAAGAGGGGGTCTTGAATCCAAGGTGATATTCTCTGTAGAGGGGCCGCGGTCTCTCTCGTGGAGTAGATCCATAATGGATGAGCAATGCTCTGTCTCACATATGAGCTAAACCAATGCTAACCCTTGAAAGAGGAAGGGGATGGAGTATATATAGTCTAGGGGTGAAGAGGTACATGGGTCTCGGCCCTTTACTGTGCGCAGACAAGCGGAGCCGGATGTCCAGGCGTCGGGCCGGATGTCCGGGCCTTCAGGAGGAGCCGGATGTCCGGGCTGGGGAGCGGATGTCCGGGCTGGCGGCGATAGCTTCTCTAGGTTCTGGAGCATGGCGCCGGATTTCCGGGCTTCTGGCCGGATTTCCGGGCTCGGGCCGGATGTCCGGGCTGGACGCCGGATGTCCGGGCCCTGTAGACGTGGGCAGCAGGGCTTCGGCTGATGTGGTCGCTCCAGGGGCCGGATGTCCGGGGCCTGGAAGGTGAACTTGCCCGTTTCCGTTGGTTCTCTGCATCCATGGACTTGGCGGCTTGTCCGTCTTCATGAGCATCTTCGGGAGGGTCCTCTTGACACCTGATCATGCATAGCATATCGGACTTAGGTAGTAGCCATGTCTCGAGTGGATCATACGTGATATCACTAAGGAAGGAAGTCACCTCGTTCTCGAGAGCTCTAGCTCGTGCTCGTGTCATGGGTCCTCTTGGCTCTTGATGAGACGATGGTAGGTCCATGGGGATGATCGTAGGATGCTCCGCATCATCTCCCCTCCCTTGGGAAAGATCCGACCTCGGATCGAAATCCTCATCACCATGGTACGGGTAGAGATCTTTGATGTTGAAGATGTCGCTCACGGAGTACTTATCGCGTGGGATGTCGATCTTGTATGCGTTGTTGTTGTAGCGTGCAAGCACCTTGAAGGGTCCATCGGCTCGTGGTAGAAGTTTGGACTTGCGCTCGTTGGGGAAATGGTCCTTGGGAAGGTGTAGCCACACAAGATCTCCAACTTGGAAAATCATCGGTTGCTTGTTGACGTTGAGCTTGGTCGCGAGTCGTTGTACTTGGCGCTCGATGGTGTGCCTTGTATCTTCATGCATCTTCTTGAGGAAGTTGACTCGGGCACTCGCGTCCATGTTTGTGCGCTCTTGTAGCGGTAGAGGTAGAATGTCCAATGGTGACAATGCGTTGAAGCCATAGACGACCTCGAAGGGGGACTTGCCGGTAGTCGAATGTCTTGCACGGTTGTAGGCGTACTCGGCGATAAGTAGGCACTCCTCCCACTCCTTGATGTTCTTCTTTATCAACACACGTACTAGAGTGGAGAGCGTGCGGTTCGTCACCTCCGTTTGGCCGTCGGTTTGTGGATGGTATGTGATGAGGACATGACTACCTTGGATACGACCAAAAATATTGCATACATGCATATTTGTCAGGTGATTTCTAGTGCAAACTATTCAATAATCTATTTATGTTATCCAGAACAAAAATACTTCACACACTTTTGTGTTTTGTCTAATTGCAGGTGTATGGGACATTTGTACAATCCATATATGAAGATAGGGGAAAGGAGAAGTTTAGGTTCTGTTCAAAAAGTCCTCTCACGTCACTTTTGGGCCAAGAGAAGATAGAGTCCAAGTCTCTCACGTTCTGGATTCAGATTCGGAGTGCACAGACATACCTGACTCAAAACGCCAACAACTTTTTCATATGGACATCGAATTGGGTGATTCTTTTTTGTTGGAAAGTAGATTTCTTCCTCTTTCCAACCCAATTGGATTCACCTTTAAATTCGTCCGGAGCGTTGAGATATGGACGAAACAATCTGACGCTGCAGCAGAATCCGAGTCAAACAACAAGTCCAAAGGTGTTGCATCACCTCCACTTGGGCCCATGAGCCTTGTACGACCTAGGGTTGGTTTTAGGCTGCCTTGGGACGTCCTCCCACCTCCTTGCCGCCACCCCTTGCTCCTATATAATTAGATCCACCTAGTAGCTTTTTCCTGGGGATTTGTTTAGTTAAAAGTTAGCCATTGCAACTTTGTGTACTTCGTTTGTGTCCAATGACCAGACCAAGACCGCTTACGGATCCCCACCATTATCAATACTTCATCTATATTCGCAATATTCAGATTGCATTATGATATTCTTGCTTGTTATTCGATTGCGTGCAGGAATAGACCTTCGTGGTCAGGCTGATCATGCTTCCGGCATCGTCAGTAACCTCAGGAGATTGGTTTAGCGATTGCTAAGGCGCAACGTCGTGCACGTTTGTAGTCGGATCGTCAAAGTCGGCTCCACCAAATCGATAGTTATCATCTCATCGAAAGATCGGGACACCCTCGCCTCTATCAAATGGTATCAGATGATAGAGGCAAAGGTGTCCCGATGTTTCGATGAGATAGAAATCGTTTTCTGTGGGAGTCGACTTTGACGATCCGACTACGAACATGCGAAGACGCCGCGGCGTAGCAATCGCTAAACCAACTTCCGAGGGGTTATTGACCACACCGGAGCACGATCAACCGGAGCACGAGGGTCTATTTCCTGCGAGCGAACGAAGAACAAGCAAGAAACTGAGATTGCAATCTGGATATTGCGAATAAAAGAGGAAAGCTTTATTAATGAAGGTGGGGTTCTGTGACACCTTTGTCTGGTCGTTGAACACAAACGAAGTACGCGAAGTTGCAGGTATGGCGAACTTTTAATCTAAACAAAACCCAAAGTCTAATCGGTGCCCTAAGGGATGTATATATGGAGGAAGAGGGGGGAATTTCGTGGCCCTTGGGGAAGGGGTCCGAAACCAACCCTATCTCTTGTTTCCCCACACATACGGACTCTAAAAACAACCTATACTTATGTATTCTGAAATTACATGGGCCTGGCCCAATAATAACGTGACGCAGCACCTAGAATAGCCTGTGGACGAAGTTTATGTAGTGGCATCTTGTATATTTCGTCCAAGGCTTCATGCACTCATTATGGTGGCTTCAAAGTCCTGAAATCATCACTTCAAACTCCGTTCTTGTTCCCCTTGCGCATGCCATCAACTCCATGCTTGTTCTTGCTCCAATGTTCATCCCTCTTCAAGCTAGGCCCTTCATTTGTAAGCAAAACAAATGTATCCAATTTAGGCAGCATCATATTCTCATGAACATTAGAATCATTACCAAGAAACGAAAGTACCTGGTAATTTAATTGGCGTGCGCGAGCTCTAGTAATCGGTCCAGTATGTATAGTAGCAGGGGTTGTGGGTGTAACAATGGTATTGATGTCCTCATCATCCTCCCCTTCTTGAAATGAAGTCGTCCTCGACGGAAGCTCATATTCCTCACCCAAATAAGGCTTCAAATCTGCAATGTTAAACGGGGGACTATCCCCAAAACCTGCAGGCAGCTCAAGTTTATATGCATTATCATTTATTTTCTCTAACACCTTAAAAGGACCATCAGCACGTGACATTAGCTTTGATTTGCGCATATTAGGAAACCTATCCTTATGCAAATGTAACCAAACAAGATCTCCAGGTGCAAAGACAACATGTTTTCTACCCTTATCTCCAGCAAGTTTATATTTAGCATTCATACGCTCAATGTTTTCCTTAGTTAACTCATGCAATTTTTAGATCAATTCAGCACATTGTTTAGCATCAAAATTAACCTTCTCCGAAGATGGAAGAGGCAACAAATCAATGGGTGCACGAGGTAGGAAACCATACACAATTTCAAAAGGGCACAGCTTAGTAGTAGAATGCAACGAACGATTATAAGCAAATTCAATATGAGGCAAGCATTCTTCCCACATTTTCTTATTATTCTTCAAAACAGCCCTAAGCATAGTAGACAATGTTCTACTGACTACTTCAGTTTGACCATCAGTTTGGGGGTGACAAGTAGTACTAAAAAGCAGTTTAGTCCCCAACTTAGCCCATAAACATCTCCAAAAGTGACTAAGAAATTTTGTATCATGATCTGAAACAATAGTATTTGGCACACCATGCAAGCGAATAATTTCACGAAAGAACAAATCAGCAACATTAACAGCATCATCGCTTTTATGACATGGTATAAAGTGTGCCATTTTTGAGAATCTATCCACGACAACAAATATGCTATCCCTCCCCTTCTTTGTTCGAGGTAAACCTAAAACAAAGTCCATAGATATAACCTCCCAAGGAACACTAGGTACAGGCAAAGGCATATATAAACCGTCTCATCTTTGGCCAAAAGAAATGTGTAGCAAGTGTATCCCGCGTCTTCTTCACGCCAAATTGTCCCATTAGTCCTCCTCCATGCGCCTCCTGCAACAACAAAACATGAACGGAGCTAGCTGGAATGCATAGCTTGTTCGCACGAAACACAAATCCATCGTTAACAATGAACTTGTTCCATGTTCTACCTTCTTTACAATTCTGCAATATATCTTTAAATTCAGCATCATGCACATATTGATCTTTGATGGCCTCCAAACCAAATATTTTGAAGTCAAATTGTGAAAGCATAGTATAACGACGAGACAATGCATCAGCAATAACATTTTCTTTACCCTTCTTGTGTTTAATGACATAAGGGAAAGTCTCAATGAATTCAACCCATTTCGCATGTCTACGGTTCAGTTTAGCTTGACTTTTATTGTGTTTCAAAGATTCATGATCAGAATGTATAACAAATTCTTTGGGCCATAAATAATGTTGCCATGTTTCTAAAGTCCGAACAAGAGCATATAGTTCTTTGTCATAAGTAGAATAAACCCTCAATTAATACCATGTCGCTTTTAATATTATTAACGAATAGTAATATTATTAATGCCTCTACAATCAAGACACATACGCGACGTACTATCCTTTTTCGGCAGTAGAATAATAGGAACAACACAAGGACTAAGGGATTCGCGAATATAACCTTTGTCGAGCAGCTCCTGTTCTTGACGCATAATCTCCTTCGTCTCCTCTGGATTGGTACGGTATGGTGCACGGTTGGGTAGCGATGCAGCGGGAATTAAGTCAATTTGATGCTTAATCCCTCGAATAGGTGGTAATCCCGGTGGCGCGTCTTGTGGGAAGACGTCAGCGAACTCCTGCAAAATGTTAGTGACTGCAGGGGGCAAAGAGGAAGGCACGTCCTCGAATGAAAATAATGCCTCTTTGCACACAAAAGCATAGCAAACGGATTTGCTAAAAACTAGCTCATCGATATAAGATTTGGTGGCAAGTAAACATGCACTTTTCAATTTAATTTCAGAAGCAACACTAGATGCTTCATTTGTTACTCAAATTCTTTTGCCACAGTCTGATTTTCACTCTTATTTTTCTCCTGTTTTGCTTTATTAGCTCTATGAATATCATCTTTCAAAATGGAATCAGGAGTCATAGGAAGCAAAGTAATATTTGTATCCTTATGAACAAGAGTATACTGATTGTTTCTACCATGGTGTACAGAATTTTTATCAAATTGCCATGGTCTACCAAGTAATAAGGAACATGCTTGCATAGGTACCACATCACAATCAACATAATCAGCATATGTAGAGATACTAAAATGCACCCGAACAGTACGTGTTACCTTAACCTTGCCGCTGTTGTTGAACCATTGGATGTAGTAAGGATGTGGATGTGGTCTTGTGGTGAGAGATAGCTTCTCCACTGATGAGGAGATCAATACCATTGTTACACCCACAGCCCCTGCTGCTATACATACTGGACCAATTACTAGAGCTCGCGCACGCCAATTAAATTACCAGGTACTTTCGTTTCTTGGTAATGATTCTAATGTTCATGAGAATATGATGCCGCCTAAATTGGATACATTTGTTTTGCTTACAAATGAAGGGCCTAGCTTTGAGAAGGATGAACATTGGAGCAAGAACAAGCATGGAGATGATGGCATGCGCATGGGGAACAAGAACGGAGTTACAAGTGATGATTTCAGGACGTTGAAGCCACCATAATGCGTGCATGAAGCCTTGGACGAAATATACAAGATGCTACTTCATAACTTTCGTCCAGAGGCTATTCTAGGTGCTGCGTCACCTTATTATTGGGCCAGGCCCATGTAATTTCGAAATACTTGAGTATAGGCTGTTTTTAGAGTCCGTATGTGTGGGGAAACAAGAGATAGGGTTGGTTTCGGACCCCTTCCCCAAGGGCCACGAAATTCCCCCCTCTTCCTCCATATATACAGCCCTTAGGGCGTCGTTTAGACTTTGGGTTTCGTTTAGATTAAAAGTTCGCCAAAGCTGCAACTTCGCATACTTCGTTTGTGTTCAACGACCAGACAAAGGCGTCACAGAACCCCACCTTGATCAATAAAGCTTTCATCTTATATTCGCAATATGCAGATTGCAATCTCAGTTTCTTGCTTGTTCTTCGTTTGCTCGCAGGAAACAGACCCTCGTGGTCAGGTTGATCGTGCTCCGGCGTGGTCAATAACCTCTCGGAGTTGGTTTAGCGATTGCTAAGGCGCGACGTCATCGCACGTTCGTAGTCGGATCGTCAAAGTCGACTTCCACCAAAGCGATATTCCTCATCTCATCGAAAGACGGGACACCTTTGCCTCTATCAAGTGGTATCAGATTTCCAGGTTGCTCGGTGAGATTTTACAGTTTTTCGTAGTTTAGATCGAGTTTGTTCTTCATACCTATAGTCCACGAAAAAGCCAACAAAAAATTTAGGGTTAGTTCATCCTATCCGAACCAATCTGAGCCTTTGCATAATCTCTTCTGTGTTTGCTTTGTTGAATTTGCGGTTGCATCGTCGTGTCAAGTTGCTGGTCTTAGCGTCTAGTCCTTTAGAGTTTCGAGTTCTGTTCACAGGTTGTCACGTCGCCGCTGCCATATATCACCACCGCATCATCATCATCGCTGCTGCCATATACCACCACCGCACCAACTTCATCGCCGCTGCCATATACCACCACCACATATTCACCGCCATCACGCCAATCCGAGTACACCTGCAACATATATCCGCCACCAGTCCGAGTTCCACCAGATTCATCTCCGCCACCAGTACGAGTTCCACCAGATTTATCTCCGCCACCAGTCCTAGTCCGAGTCCAGTATTTTGTTACTCTGTTTTGGATTTCCGGATCACGCCATACTCCGAGTCGTGACAGAGAAGGACTCCCAAACTTCTGTGTTACCCGCAGTAGAAAAATAGTTCCAGTTTCAAAAAAATCTGGCTAGGTAGTTTTTAGACCATTTGTAGAATTTTTCAAAAAAAATTGTTGCGGAGCAAAAAAAGAGAGGAAAAAAGTGCAAAAAAAGTGAAAAAAGAGAAAAAAAATCAGAGTGTGCTCCTCCCTTGTTTACGTGCAGCGCCGTGATTTTGTTAGTGTTCTAGGCTCGCGTCTCTAGCACGGTCTAGCCTAGGACCAGCACAGTACCGTCGTTGAGCGTTTATTCAACTTTGCATATCTGAATTGATTATTGCTGACCCTTTTTGCTACCATATTATAAGCCTTCCCAGCTCCACATACATCTACGTCGTGCGTTTGACTCTCCCTGGTAATCGCTCTATCCAAGCTTTGAGAGTTTTGACTACAACGGTTGCCGATCACCACCTGCTGCTGGGTAAGAACTGGTAAGAATTTGAGATTCGCTTGAAGGATTTGTGACACACCACCATCACCACCACTTCCTAGTAGTCTGTAGGATCATATTCTTTTGTGTTTCTATTGCTGCTAACCATGGCAGGATCACAAGCCGATGAGACTGATTGGGAGAACATGACGAACAAGGGGTTGCATGATAAATTTCAGCAAATGATGAGTGGCCAGGTGGGAGATGTGCTAAACAGATTTGAAGAGGCTATGGAGAAGATAGATGCCGTGGAGAAGTCGTTTGAGACAAAGCTGGATAACAGGTTTGATGAATTGCTCAAGCGTCTTCCCCAACCACCACCGGCTGCACCTGTCGCACCTCTACAACAACAACAATCACATCTCCAACGCCGCCTTCCAAATCAAGTGGGACGAGCACAGCGCGTTCCAATTGAGACTGGCCAAAATTCGGGTGCCGCTGGACCTACTGTTGATGCTTCTTTGGCTCCTGCTACTGCGGCGGTTGAGGAGGATGACGATTATGCGGGCGATTATGAGGATGAGGTTGATCAAAATCAGAACTACGTGCAGTCACCAGCACCAGCTCCAGCAGGTCGACCTCAGGTATATATTCGCAACGGTAGGCCTGCACCACCACCTCAGGTACGAGATCATGACCATGTTCCTAAACTGAAATTGAATATTCCACCGTTTGAGGGTAGATACATTCCTGATGTATATCTTACTTGGGAGTTAGAAACTGAACAACGTTTTACATGTTTACAATATCCCGAGGAGAGACGGGTTGCTGCTGCTGTTTGTGCTTTCACTAGTTTTGCATGTGTATGGTGGTCTGAACATTGTAGATTATATCCTATTCCAGCTACTTGGGCTGCTTTGAAAACTGCTATGCGTACTCGTTGGGTTCCACCATATTATCAACGTGAATTGCTTCAAAAACTGCAGCGTTTACGACAAGGGAAAAATTCTGTAGAAGAATATTATTAGGAATTACAAACTGGCATGATTAGATGTGGTATTGTTGAGGAGAATGAAGCTATGCTTGCATGTTTTATGGGTGGTTTAAATAGAGAGATTCAGACCATTCTAGAGTATAAGGAGTATACTAATATCACTCGTTTATTCCATCTTGCTTGTAAAGCTGAACGTGAAGTGCAGGATCGACAAGCATTGGCGCGAACTAACTTTTCTGCAGGTCGACCTTCATCATGGACACCGCGTGCATCTTCGACTTCCACTGCACCAGCACCTCCATCAGGTTCCACCTCCAGCCGTGATACAAGAAAGCTGGCACAACCACCACTATCTGCCAAGAGCGCACCTGCCGGGCCTGCACAGAGCTCTTCTTCTTCCATGGCATCAATAGGGCACACAAGTGATATTATTTGTTGTCGTTGTAAGGGAAGAGGACATTATGCGCGAGAATGCAAATCTCAGCGTGTAATGATTGCTACTGAGGATGGTGGGTATGAGTCCGCTAGTGACTATGATGAGGAGACTTTGGCTCTTATTACACGTGAAGAACATGGTGGAGATGATTCTAAAAATGGGACGCAATACATGGCTCCTGAAGACGCTGACAGGTATGAATGTTTAGTTGCTCAACGTGTTTTGAGTGTGCAGGTCACACAAGCAGAGCAAAATCAGAGCCATAATTTGTTCCATACAAAAGGAGTTGTGAAGGAACGTTCTGTTCGCGTCATCATAGATGGAGGGAGCTGTAACAACTTGGCTAGCATGGAGATGGTGGAGAAACTATCTCTCACCACAAGACCACATCCACATCCTTACTACATCCAATGGTTCAACAACAGCGGCAAGGTTAAGGTAACACGTACTGTTCGTGTGCATTTTAGTATCTCTACATATGCTGATTATGTTGATTGTGATGTGGTACCCATGCAAGCATGTTCCTTATTACTAGGTAGACCATGGCAATTTGATAAAAATTCTGTACACCATGGTAGAAACAATCAGTATACTCTTGTTCATAAGGATACAAATATTACTTTGCTTCCTATGACTCATGATTCCATTTTGAAAGAGGACATTATTAGAGCTAATAAAGCAAAACAGGAGAAAAATAAGAGTGAAAATCAGATTGTGGCAAAAGAATTTGAGCAACAAATGAAACCTAATAATAAACCATCTAGTGTTGTTTCTGAAATTAAATTGAAAAGTGCATGTTTACTTGGCACAAAATCTGATATTGATGAGCAAGATTTCAACAAATCTGTTTGCTATGCTTTTGTGTGCAAAGAGGCATTATTTTCATTCGAGGACGTGCCTTCCTCTTTGCCCCTGCTGTCACTAACATTTTGCAGGAGTTTGCTGACGTCTTTCCACAAGACGTGCCACCGGGATTACCACCTATTCGAGGGATTGAGCATCAAATTGACTTAATTCCCGGTGCATCGCTACCCAACCGTGCACCATACCGTACCAATCCAGAGGAGACGAAGGAGATTATGCGTCAAGTACAGGAGCTGCTCGACAAAGGTTATATACGCGAATCGCTTAGTCCTTGTGCTGTTCCTATTATACTTGTGCCTAAAAAGGATGGTACATCGCGTATGTGTGTTGATTGTAGAGGCATTAATAACATTACTATTCGTTATCGTCATCCTATTCCTAGGCTAGATGATATGCTTGATGAATTGAGTGGCTCTACAATATTTTCCAAAGTTGATTTGCGTAGTGCATACCATCAAATTCGTATGAAACTGGGAGATGAATGGAAAACAGCATTTAAAACTAAGTTTGGTTTATATGAGTGGTTAGTCATGCCTTTTGGGTTAACTAATGCACCTAGTACTTTCATGAGACTAATGAACGAAGTTTTACGTGCTTTTATTGGATGATTTGTGGTAGTCTATTTTGATGATATACTGATTTATAGCAAATCTTTGGAAGAACATTTGGAACATTTACGTGCTGTTTTTATTGCTCTACGTGATGCACGTTTGTTTGGTAACCTTGGGAAGTGCACCTTTTGCACCGACCGAGTATCTTTCCTTGGCTATGTTGTTACTCCACAGGGAATTGAAGTTGATAAAGCTAAGATTGAAGCTACTGAGAGTTGGCCTAGCTTTGAGAAGGATGAACATTGGAGCAAGAACAAGCATGGAGATGATGGCATGCGCATGGGGAACAAGAACGGAGTTACAAGTGATGATTTCAGGACGTTGAAGCCACCATAATGCGTGCATGAAGCCTTGGACGAAATATACAAGATGCTACTTCATAACTTTCGTCCAGAGGCTATTCTAGGTGCTGCGTCACCTTATTATTGGGCCAGGCCCATGTAATTTCGAAATACATAAGTATAGGCTGTTTTTAGAGTCCGTTTGTGTGGGGAAACAAGAGATAGGGTTGGTTTCGGACCCCTTCCTCAAGGGCCACGAAATTCCCCCCTCTTCCTCCATATATACAGCCCTTAGGGCGTCGTTTAGACTTTGGGTTTTGTTTAGATTAAAAGTTCGCCATAGCTGCAACTTCGCGTACTTCGTTTGTGTTCAGCGACCAGACAAAGGCGTCACAGAACTCCACCTTGATCAATAAAGCTTTCATCTTATATTCGCAATATCCAGATTGCAATCTCAGTTTCTTGCTTGTTCTTCGTTTGCTCGCAGGAAACAGACCCTCGTGGTCAGGTTGATCGTGCTCCGGCGTGGTCGATAACCTCTCGGAGTTGGTTTAGCGATTGCTAAGGCGCGACGTCCTCGCACGTTCGTAGTCGGATCGTCAAAGTCGACTTCCACCAAAGCGATATCCATCATCTCATCGAAAGACGGGACACCTTTGCCTCTATCAAGATGTATCAGATTTCCAGGTTGCTCGGTGAGATTTTACAGTTTTTCGTAGTTTAGATCGAGTTTGTTCTTCATACCTACAGTCCACGAAAAAGCCACAAAAAAAATTAGGGTTAGTTCATCATATCCGAACCAATCTGAGCCTTTGCATAATCTTTTTAGGGTTTTTGCTTTGTTGAATTTGCGGTTGCATCGTCGTGTCAAGTTGTTGGTCTTAGAGTCTAGTCTTTTAGAGTTTCGAGTTCTGGTCATAAGTTGTCACGCCGCCGCCGCACCATCATCATCGCCTTGCCATCTACCACCATTGCTCATCCGCCACCGCTCTGAATCCGTATCCATATACCACCACCGATCCGTATCCATATACCACCACCGCTGCCCTATCCTACCGCCATATATCCACCACCAATCCGAGTTCTTTTCATATTCGGTTGGTTTTAGAGATCCATATATTTTCCGTTTCGTGTTTCCTTGCCTGAGTAGGTCTCGGGAAAAAAAAAAGAGTCTGGAGACCCCCGGGCAGTTTTTAGGCCAAAATTTCGGCAACCAAAAATATTTTTTCCCTATCCTATTTTTAGGCCCCGGGTAGTGTTTTGAGACACTCGCCATCATAGTGATTTTTTGTCGCACTTTTTCGTCGTCGCTGCCCTGATTTCCGAAAAAAAAAGTAGTCAAAAATTTTTGTGCCCGTCCTGTCAGTTTGACCTGGGAAGAGTTTTGAGACACTCGCCATTATAGTGATTTTTCGCAAAAAAAAAGAGGAGCGCAAAAAAAAGAGTGCAAAAAAAAAGAGCGAAAAAAAAATTTCCAGAGTGTGCTTTTCCCTTGTTTACGTGCAGCGCCGTGATTTTGTTAGTGTTCTAGGCTCGCGTCTCTAGCACGGTCTAGCCTAGGACCAGCACAGTACCGTCGTTGAGCGTTTATTCAACTTTGCATCTCTGAATTGATTATTGCTTACCATTTTGCTACCATATTATAAGCCTTCCCAGCTCCACATAAGTCTACATCGTGCGTTTGACTCTCCCTGGTAATCGCTATATCCAAGCTTTGAGAGTTTTTGACTACAACGGTTGCCGATCACCACCTGCTGCTGGGTAAGAACTGGTAAGAATTTGAGATTCGCTTGAAGGTTTTGTGACACACCACCATCACCACCACTTCTAGTAGTCTGCAGGATCATATTCTTTTGTGTTTCTATTGCTGCTAACCATGGCAGGTTCACAAGCCGATGAGACTGATTGGGAGAACATGACGAACAAGGAGTTGCATGATAAATTTCAGCAAATGATGAGTGGCCAGGTGGGAGATGTGCTAAACCGATTTGAAGAGGCTATGGAGAAGATAGATGCCGTGGAGAAGTCGTTCGAAACAAAGCTGGATAACAAGTTTACTGAATTACTCAAGCGTCTTCCCCAACCACCACCGGCTGCACATGTCGCACCTCTACAACAACAACAACCACATCTCGAACGCCGCCTTCCAAATCAAGTGGGACGGGCACAGCGCGTTCCAATTGAGATTGGTCAAAATTCGGGTGCTGCTTCACCTACTGTTGATGCTTCTTTGGCTCCTGCTCCCGGCTGAGGAGGATGACGATTATGCGGGCGATTATGAGGATGAGGTTGATCAAAATCAGAACTACGTGCAGCCACCAGCACCACCACCAGCAGGTCGACCTCAGGTATATATTCGCAACGGTAGGCCGGCACCACCACCTCAGGTACGAGATCATGACCATCTCCCTAAACTGAAATTGAATATTCCAACATTTGAGGGTAGATATGTTCCTGATATATATCTTACTTGGGAGTTAGAAACTGAACAACGATTTACATGTTTACAATATCCTGAGGAGAGACGTGTTCCTGCTGCTGTTTGTGCTTTCACTAGCTTTGCATGTGTTTGGTGGTCTGAACATTGTAGATTATATCCTGTTCCAGCTACTTGGGCTGCTTTGAAAACTGCTATGCGTACTCGTTGGGTTCCACCATATTATCAACGTGAATTACTTCAAAAATTGCAGCGTTTAAGACAAGGGAAAAATTCTGTAGAAGAATATTATCAGGAATTACAAACTGGCATGATTAGATGTGGTATTGTTGAGGAGAATGAAGCTATGCTTGCACGTTTTATGGGTGGATTAAATAAAGAGATTCAGACCATTCTAGAGTATAAGGATTATAATAATATCACTCGTTTATTCCATCTTGCTTGTAAAGCTGAACGTGAAGTGCAGGATCGACAGCCATTGGCGCGAACTAACTTTTCTGCAGGTCGACCTTCATCATGGACACCGCGTGCATCTTCTACTTCCACTTCACCATCACCTCCATCAGGTGCCACCTCCAGTCGTGATACAAGAAAGCAGGCACAACCACCACTCTCTGCCAAGAGCACACCTGCCGGGCCTGCGCAGAGCTCTTCTTCTTCCATGGCATCGACAGGGCACACAAGTGATATTATTTGTCGTCGTTGTAAGGGAAGAGGACATTTTGCGAGAGAATGCAAATCCAGCGTGTCACGATTGCTACTGCGGATGGTGGGTATGAGTCCGCTAGTGACTATGATGAGGAGACTTTGGCTCTTATTATACGTGAAGAACATGGTGGAGATGATTCTGAAAATGAGACGCCATACATGGCTCCTGAAGACGCTGACAGGTATGAATGTTTAGTTGCTGAACGTGTTTTGAGTGTGCAGGTCACACAAGCAGAGCAAAATCAGAGGCATAATTTGTTCCATACAAAGGGAGTTGTGAAGGAACGTTCTGTTCGCGTCATCATAGATGGAGGGAGCTGTAACAACTTGGCTAGCATGGCGATGGTGGAGAAGCTATCTCTCACCACAAGACCACATCCACATCCATACTACATCCAATGGTTCAACAACAGCGGCAAGGTTAAGGTAACACGTACTGTTCGTGTGCATTTTAGTATCTCTACATATGCTGATTATGTTGATTGTGATGTGGTACCCATGCAAGCATGTTCCTTATTACTAGGTAGACCATGGCAATTTGATAAAAATTCTGTACACCATGGTAGAAACAATCAGCATACTCTTGTTCATAGGGATAAAAATATTACTTTGCTTCCTATGACTCCTGATTCCATTTTGAAAGATGACATTAATAGAGCTAATAAAGCAAAACAGGAGAAAAATAAGAGTGAAAATCAGATTGTGGCAAAGGAATTTGAGCAACAAATGAAACCTAATAATAAACCATCTAGTGTTGTTTCTGAAATTAAATTGAAAAGTGCATGTTTACTTGCCACAAAATCTGATATTGATGAACTAGATTTCGGCAAATTTGTTTGCTATGCTTTTGTGTGCAAAGAGGCATTATTTTCATTCGAGGACGTGCCTTCCTCTTTGCCCCCTGCTGTCACTAACATTTTGCAGGAGTTCGCTGACGTCTTCCCACAAGACGTGCCACCGGGATTACCACCTATTCGAGGGATTGAGCATCAAATTGACTTAATTCCCGGTGCATCGCTACCCAACCGTGCACCATACCGTACCAATCCAGAGGAGACGAAGGAGATTATGCGTAAAGTACAGGAGCTGCTCGACAAAGGTTATATACGCGAATCTCTTAGCCCTTGTGCTGTTCCTATTATACTAGTGCCTAAAAAGGATGGTACGTCGCGTATGTGTGTTGATTGTAGAGGCATTAATAATATTACTATTCGTTATCGTCATCCTATTCCTAGGCTAGATGATATGCTTGATGAATTGAGTGGCTCTACAATATTCTCCAAAGTTGATTTGCGTAGTGGATACCATCAAATTCGTATGAAATTGGGAGATGAATGGAAAACTGCATTTAAAACTAAGTTTGGTTTATATGAGTGGTTAGTCATGCCTTTTGGGTTAACTAATGCACCTAGTACTTTCATGAGACTAATGAACGAAGTTTTACGTGCTTTCATTGGACGATTTGTGGTAGTCTATTTTGATGATATACTGATTTATAGCAAATCTTTGGAAGAACATTTGGAACATTTACGTGCTGTTTTTATTGCTCTACGTGATGCACGTTTGTTTGGTAAACCTTGGGAAGTGCACCTTTTGCACCGACCGAGTATCTTTTCTTGGCTATGTTGTTACTCCACAGGGAATTGAAGTTGATAAAGCCAAGATTGAAGCTATTGAGAGTTGGCCGCAGCCCAAAACGGTCACACAAGTGAGGAGTTTCCTTGGCCTCGCTGGTTTCTATAGGCGTTTTGTGAGAGATTTCAGCACCATTGCTGCACCTCTCAACAAGCTTACAAAGAAGGATGTGCCTTTTGTTTGGGGTACCGCACAGGAAGAAGCCTTCACGATATTGAAAGATAAGTTAACACATGCTCCTTTACTCCAACTTCCTGATTTTAATAAGACTTTTGAGCTTGAATGTGATGCTAGTGGAATTGGATTAGGAGGTGTGTTATTACAAGATGGTAAACCTGTTGCATACTTTTCTGAAAAATTGAGTGGGCCTAGTTTGAATTATTCTACTTATGATAAAGAACTAGATGCTCTTTTTCGGACTTTAGAAACATGGCAACATTATTTATGGCCCAAAGAATTTGTTATCCATTCTGATCATGAATCTTTGAAACATATTAAAAGTCAAGCTAAACTGAATCATAGACATGCTAAATGGGTTGAATTCATTGAAACTTTCCCTTATGTCATTAAACACAAGAAGGGTAAAGAAAATGTTATTGCTGATGCATTGTCTCGTCGCTACACTATGCTGTCACAACTTGACTTCAAAATATTTGGTTTGGAGACCATCAAAGATCAATATGTGCATGCTGCTGATTTTAAAGATGTTTTGCAGAATTGTAAAGAAGGAAGAACCTGGAACAACTTTGTCGTTAATGATGGATTTGTGTTTCGTGCTAACAAGCTATGCATTCCAGCTAGCTCTCTTCGTCTTTTGTTGTTGCGGGAGGCGCATGGAGGAGGATTAATGGGACACTTTGGCGTGATGAAGACGGAGGACGTACTTGCTACACATTTCTTTTGGCCAAAGATGAGACGGGATGTTGAGCATTTTGTTGCTCGCTGCACTACATGTCAAAAAGCTAAGTCACGACTCAATCCTCATGGTTTATATATGCCTTTGCCTGTACCTAGTGTTCCTTGGGAGGATATATCTATGGACTTTGTTTTAGGTTTACCTCGAACAAAGAAGGGGAGGGATAGCATATTTGTTGTCGTGGATAGATTCTCAAAAATGGCACACTTTATACCATGTCATAAAAGCGATGATGCCATTAATGTTGCTGATTTGTTCTTCCGTGAAATTATTCGTTTGCATGGTGTGCCAAATACTATTGTTTCAGATCGTGATACTAAATTTCTTAGCCACTTTTGGAGATGTTTATGGGCTAAGTTGGGGACTAAACTGCTTTTTAGTACTACTTGTCACCCCCAAACTGATGGACAAACTGAAGTAGTCAATAGAACATTGCCTACTATGCTTCGGGCTGTTTTGAAGAATAATAAGAAAATGTGGGAAGAATTGATGAGGACATCAATACCATTGTTACACCCACAGCCCCTGCTGCAATACATACTGGACCAATTACTAGAGCTCGCGCACGCCAATTAAATTACCAGATACTTTCGTTTCTTGGTAATGATTCTAATTTTCATGAGAATATGATGCTGCCTAAATTGGATACATTTGTTTTGCTTACAAATGAAGGGCCTAGCTTTGAGAAGGATGAACATTGGAGCAAGAACAAGCATGGAGATGATGGCATGCGCATGGGGAACAAGAACGGAGTTACAAGTGATGATTTCAGGACGTTGAAGTCACCATAATGCGTGCATGAAGCCTTGGACGAAATATACAAGATGCTACTTCATAACTTTCGTCCAGAGGCTATTCTAGGTGCTACGTCACCTTATTATTGGGCCAGGCCCATGTAATTTCGAAATACATAAGTATAGGCTGTTTTTAGAGTCCGTATGTGTGGGGAAACAAGAGATAGGGTTGGTTTCGGACCCCTTCCTCAAGGGCCACGAAATTCCCCCCTCTTCCTCCATATATACAGCCCTTAGGGCGTCGTTTAGACTTTGGGTTTTGTTTAGATTAAAAGTTCGCCATAGCTGCAACTTCGCGTACTTCGTTTGTGTTCAGCGACCAGACAAAGGCGTCACAGAACTCCACCTTGATCAATAAAGCTTTCATCTTATATTCGTAATATCCAGATTGCAATATCAGTTTCTTGCTTGTTCTTCGTTTGCTCACAGGAAACAGACCCTCGTGGTCAGGTTGATCGTGCTCCGGCGTGGTCGATAACCTCTCGGAGTTGGTTTAGCGATTGCTAAGGCGCGACGTCCTCGCACGTTCGTAGTCGGATCGTCAAAGTCGACTTCCACCAAAGCGATATCCATCATCTCATCGAAAGACGGGACACCTTTGCCTCTATCAAGATGTATCAGATTTCCAGGTTGCTCGGTGAGATTTTACAGTTTTTCGTAGTTTAGATCGAGTTTGTTCTTCATACCTACAGTCCACGAAAAAGCCACAAAAAAAATTAGGGTTAGTTCATCATATCCGAACCAATCTGAGCCTTTGCATAATCTTTTTAGGGTTTTTGCTTTGTTGAATTTGCGGTTGCATCGTCGTGTCAAGTTGTTGGTCTTAGAGTCTAGTCTTTTAGAGTTTCGAGTTCTGGTCATAAGTTGTCACGCCGCCGCCGCACCATCATCATCGCCTTGCCATCTACCACCATTGCTCATCCGCCACCGCTCTGAATCCGTATCCATATACCACCACCGATCCGTATCCATATACCACCACCGCTGCCCTATCCTACCGCCATATATCCACCACCAATCCGAGTTCTTTTCATATTCGGTTCGTTTTAGAGATCCATATATTTTCCGTTTCGTGTTTCCTTGCCTGAGTAGGTCTCGGGAAAAAAAAAGAGTCTGGAGACCCCCGGGCAGTTTTTAGGCCAAAATTTCGGCAACCAAAAATATTTTTTCCCTATCCTATTTTTAGGCCCTGGGTAGTGTTTTGAGACACTCGCCATCATAGTGATTTTTTGTCGCACTTTTTCGTTGTCGCTGCCCTGATTTTCGAAAAAAAAAGTAGTCAAAAAATTTTGTGCCCGTCCTATGAGTTTGACCTGGGAAGAGTTTTGAGACACTCGCCATTATAGTGATTTTTCGCAAAAAAAAAGAGCGCAAAAAAAAGAGTGCAAAAAAAAAGAGCGAAATTTTTTTTTCCAGAGTGTGCTTTTCCCTTGTTTACGTGCAGCGCCGTGATTTTGTTAGTGTTCTAGGCTCGCGTCTCTAGCACGGTCTAGCCTAGGACCAGCACAGTACCGTCGTTGAGCGTTTATTCAACTTTGCATCTCTGAATTGATTATTGCTTACCATTTTGCTACCATATTATAAGCCTTCCCAGCTCCACATAAGTCTACATCGTGCGTTTGACTCTCCCTGGTAATCGCTATATCCAAGCTTTGAGAGTTTTTGACTACAACGGTTGCCGATCACCACCTGCTGCTGGGTAAGAACTGGTAAGAATTTGAGATTCGCTTGAAGGTTTTGTGACACACCACCATCACCACCACTTCTAGTAGTCTGCAGGATCATATTCTTTTGTGTTTCTATTGCTGCTAACCATGGCAGGTTCACAAGCCGATGAGACTGATTGGGAGAACATGACGAACAAGGAGTTGCATGATAAATTTCAGCAAATGATGAGTGGCCAGGTGGGAGATGTGCTAAACCGATTTGAAGAGGCTATGGAGAAGATAGATGCCGTGGAGAAGTCGTTCGAGACAAAGCTGGATAACAAGTTTACTGAATTACTCAAGCGTCTTCCCCAACCACCACCGGCTGCACATGTCGCACCTCTACAACAACAACAACAACCACATCTCGAACGCCGCCTTCCAAATCAAGTGGGACGGGCACAGCGCGTTCCAATTGAGATTGGTCAAAATTCGGGTGCTGCTTCACCTACTGTTGATGCTTCTTTGGCTCCTGCTCCTGCGGCGGCTGAGGAGGATGACGATTATGCGGGCGATTATGAGGATGATGTTGATCAAAATCAGAACTACGTGCAGCCACCAGCACCACCACCAGCAGGTCGACCTCAGGTATATATTCGCAACGGTAGGCCGGCACCACCACCTCAGGTACGAGATCATGACCATCTCCCTAAACTGAAATTGAATATTCCAACATTTGAGGGTAGATATGTTCCTGATATATATCTTACTTGGGAGTTAGAAACTGAACAACGATTTACATGTTTACAATATCCTGAGGAGAGACGTGTTCCTGCTGCTGTTTGTGCTTTCACTAGCTTTGCATGTGTTTGGTGGTCTGAACATTGTAGATTATATCCTGTTCCAGCTACTTGGGCTGCTTTGAAAACTGCTATGCGTACTCGTTGGGTTCCACCATATTATCAACGTGAATTACTTCAAAAATTGCAGCGTTTAAGACAAGGGAAAAATTCTGTAGAAGAATATTATCAGGAATTACAAACTGGCATGATTAGATGTGGTATTGTTGAGGAGAATGAAGCTATGCTTGCACGTTTTATGGGTGGATTAAATAAAGAGATTCAGACCATTCTAGAGTATAAGGATTATAATAATATCACTCGTTTATTCCATCTTGCTTGTAAAGCTGAACGTGAAGTGCAGGATCGACAGCCATTGGCGCGAACTAACTTTTCTGCAGGTCGACCTTCATCATGGACACCGCGTGCATCTTCTACTTCCACTTCACCATCACCTCCATCAGGTGCCACCTCCAGCCGTGATACAAGAAAGCAGGCACAACCACCACTCTCTGCCAAGAGCACACCTGTCGGGCCTGCGCAGAGCTCTTCTTGTTCCATGGCATCGACAGGGCACACAAGTGATATTATTTGTCGTCGTTGTAAGGGAAGAGGACATTTTGCGAGAGAATGCAAATCTCAGCGTGTCATGATTGCTACTGAGGATGGTGGGTATGAGTCCGCTAGTGACTATGATGAGGAGACTTTGGCTCTTATTACACGTGAAGAACATGGTGGAGATGATTCTGAAAATGAGACGCAATACATGGCTCCTGAAGACGCTGACAGGTATGAATGTTTAGTTGCACAACGTGTTTTGAGTGTGCAGGTCACACAAGCAGAGCAAAATCAGAGGCATAATTTGTTCCATACAAAGGGAGTTGTGAAGGAACGTTCTGTTCGCGTCATCATAGATGGAGGGAGCTGTAACAACTTGGCTAGCATGGAGATGGTGGAGAAGCTATCTCTCACCACAAGACCACATCCACATCCTTACTACATCCAATGGTTCAACAACAGCGGCAAGGTTAAGGTAACACGTACTGTTCGTGTGCATTTTAGTATCTCTACATATGCTGATTATGTTGATTGTGATGTGGTACCCATGCAAGCATGTTCCTTATTACTAGGTAGACCATGGCAATTTGATAAAAATTCTGTACACCATGGTAGAAACAATCAGTATACTCTTGTTCATAAGGATAAAAATATTACTTTGCTTCCTATGACTCCTGATTCCATTTTGAAAGATGACATTAATAGAGCTAATAAAGCAAAACAGGAGAAAAATAAGAGTGAAAATCAGATTGTGGCAAAGGAATTTGAGCAACAAATGAAACCTAATAATAAACCATCTAGTGTTGTTTCTGAAATTAAATTGAAAAGTGCATGTTTACTTGCCACAAAATCTGATATTGATGAACTAGATTTCCACAAATCTGTTTGCTATGCTTTTGTGTGCAAAGAGGCATTATTTTCATTCGAGGACGTGCCTTCCTCTTTGCCCCCTGCTGTCACCAACATTTTGCAGGAGTTCGCTGACGTCTTCCCACAAGACGTGCCACCGGGATTACCACCTATTCGAGGGATTGAGCATCAAATTGACTTAATTCCCGGTGCATCGCTACCCAACCGTGCACCATACCGTACCAATCCAGAGGAGACGAAGGAGATTATGCGTCAAGTACAGGAGCTGCTTGACAAAGGTTATATACGCGAATCTCTTAGTCCTTGTGCTGTTCCTATTATACTCGTGCCTAAAAAGGATGGTACGTCGCGTATGTGTGTTGATTGTAGAGGCATTAATAATATTACTATTCGTTATCGTCATCCTATTCCTAGGCTAGATGATATGCTTGATGAATTGAGTGGCTCTACAATATTCTCCAAAGTTGATTTGCGTAGTGGATACCATCAAATTCGTATGAAATTGGGAGATGAATGGAAAACTGCCTTTAAAAGTAAGTTTGGTTTATATGAGTGGTTAGTCACGCCTTTTGGGTTAACTAATGCACTAGTACTTTCATGAGACTAATGAACGAAGTTTTACGTGCTTTCATTGGACGATTTGTGGTAGTCTATTTTGATGATATACTGATTTATAGCAAATCTTTGGAAGAACATTTGGAACATTTACGTGTTGTTTTTATTGCTCTACGTGATGCACGTTTGTTTGGTAACCTTGGGAAGTGCACCTTTTGCACCGACCGAGTATCTTTTCTTGGCTATGTTGTTACTCCACAGGGAATTGAAGTTGATAAAGCCAAGATTGAAGCTATTGAGAGTTGGCCGCAGCCCAAAACGGTCACACAAGTGCGGAGTTTTCTTGGACTCGCTGGTTTCTATAGGCGTTTTGTGAGAGATTTTAGCACCATTGCTGCACCTCTCAACGAGCTTACAAAGAAGGATGTGCCTTTTGTTTGGGGTACCGCACAGGAAGAAGCCTTCACGGTATTGAAAGATAAGTTGACACATGCTCCTTTACTCCAACTTCCTGATTTTAATAAGACTTTTGAGCTTGAATGTGATGCTAGTGGCATTGGATTAGGAGGTGTGTTATTACAAGATGGCAAACCTGTTGCATACTTTTCTGAAAAATTGAGTGGGCCTAGTCTGAATTATTCTACTTATGATAAAGAACTATATGTTCTTGTTCGGACTTTAGAAACATGGCAACATTATTTATGGCCCAAAGAATTTGTTATACATTCTGATCATGAATCTTTGAAACATATTAAAAGTCAAGTTAAACTGAATCGTAGACATGCTAAATGGGTTGAATTCATTGAAACTTTCCCTTATGTCATTAAACACAAGAAGGGTAAAGAAAATGTTATTGCTGATGCATTGTCTCGTCGCTATACTATGCTTTCACAACTTGACTTCAAAATATTTGGTTTGGAGACCATCAAAGATCAATATGTGCATGATGCTGATTTTAAGATGTATTGCAGAATTGTAAAGAAGGAAGAACCTGGAACAAGTTTGTCGTTAATGATGGATTTGTGTTCCGTGCTAACAAGCTATGCATTCCAGCTAGCTCTCTTCGTCTTTTGTTGTTGCAGGAGGCGCATGGAGGAGGATTAATGGGACACTTTGGCGTGAAGAAGACGGAGGACGTACTTGCTACACATTTCTTTTGGCCAAAGATGAGACGGGATTTTGAGCGTTTTGTTGCTCGCTGCACTACATGTCGAAAAGCTAAGTCACGACTCAATCCTCATGGTTTATATATGCCTTTGCCTGTACCTAGTGTTCCTTGGGAGGATATATCTATGGACTTTGTTTTAGGTTTACCTCGAACAAAGAAGGGGAGGGATAGCATATTTGTTGTCGTGGATAGATTCTCGAAAATGGCACACTTTATACCATGTCATAAAAGCGATGATGCTGTTAATGTTGCTGATTTGTTCTTTCGTGAAATTATTCGCTTGCATGGTGTGCCAAATACTATTGTTTCAGATCGTGATACTAAATTTCTTAGCCACTTTTGGAGATGTTTATGGGCTAAGTTGGGGACCAAACTGCTTTTTAGTACTACTTGTCACCCCCAAACTGATGGACAAACTGAAGTAGTCAATAGAACATTGTCAACAATGCTTAGGGCTGTTTTGAAGAATAATAAGAAAATGTGGGAAGAATGCTTGCCTCATATTGAGTTTGCTTATAATCGTTCATTGCATTCTACTACTAAGATGTGCCCTTTTGAAATTGTGTATGGTTTCCTACCTCGTGCACCTATTGATTTGTTGCCTCTTCCATCTTCGGAGAAGGTTAATTTTGATGCTAAACAACGTGCTGAATTGATCTTAAAAATGCATGAGTTAACTAAGGAAAACATTGAGCGTATGAATGCTAAATATAAACTTGCTGGAGATAAGGGTAGAAAACATGTTGTGTTTGCACCTGGAGATCTTGTTTGGTTACATTTGCGTAAGGATAGATTTCCTGATTTGCGCAAATCAAAGCTAATGCCACGTGCCGATGGTCCTTTTAAGGTGTTAGAGAAAATAAATGATAATGCATATAAACTTGAGCTGCCTGCAGATTTTGGGGTTAGTCCCACTTTTAATATTGCAGATTTGAAGCCTTATTTGGGTGAGGAAGATGAGCTTCCGTCGAGGACGACTTCATTTCAAGAAGGGGAGGATGATGAGGACATCAATACAATTATTACACCCACAGGCCCTGCTGCTATACATACTGGACCAATTACTAGAGCTCGCGCACGCCAATTAAATTACCAGGTACTTTCGTTTCTTGCTAATGATTCTAATGTTCATGAGAATATGATGCTGCCTAAATTGGATACATTTGTTTTGCTTACAAATGAAGGGCCTAGCTTTGAGAAGGATGAACATTGGAGCAAGAACAAGCATGGAGATGATGGCATGCGCATGGGGAACAAGAACGGAGTTACAAGTGATGATTTCAGGACGTTGAAGACACCATAATGCGTGCATGAAGCCTTGGACGAAATATACAAGATGCTACTTCATAACTTTCGTCCAGAGGCTATTCTAGGTGCTGCGTCACCTTATTATTGGGCCAGGCCCATGTAATTTCGAAATACATAAGTATAGGCTGTTTTTAGAGTCCGTATGTGTGGGGAAACAAGAGATAGGGTTGGTTTCGGACCCCTTCCTCAAGGGCCACGAAATTCCCCCCTCTTCCTCCATATATACAGCCCTTAGGGCGTCGTTTAGACTTTGGGTTTTGTTTAGATTAAAAGTTCGCCATAGCTGCAACTTCGCGTACTTCGTTTGTGTTCAGCGACCAGACAAAGGCGTCACAGAACCCCACCTTGATCAATAAAGCTTTCATCTTATATTCGCAATATCCAGATTGCAATCTCAGTTTCTTGCTTGTTCTTCGTTTGCTCGCAGGAAACAGACCCTCGTGGTCAGGTTGATCGTTCTCCGGCGTGGTCGATAACCTCTCGGAGTTGGTTTAGCAATTGCTAAGGCGCGACGTCCTCGCACGTTCGTAGTCGGATCGTCAAAGTCGACTTCCACCAAAGCGATATCCATCATCTCATCGAAAGACGGGACACCTTTGCCTCTATCAAGAATGCTTGCCTCATATTGAGTTTTCTTATAATCGTTCATTGCATTCTACTACTAAGATGTGCCCTTTTGAAATTGTGTATGGTTTCCTACCCCATGCACCTATTGATTTGTTGCCTCTTCCATCTTCGGAGAAGGTTAATTTTGTTGCTAAACAACGTGCTGAATTGATCTTAAAAATGCATGAGTTAACTAAGGAAAACATTGAGCGTATGAATGCTAAATATAAACTTGCTGGAGATAAGGGTAGAAAACATGTTGTGTTTGCACCTGGAGATCTTGTTTGGTTACATTTGCGTAAGGATAGATTTCTTGATTTGCGCAAATCAAAGCTAATGCCACGTGCTGATGGTCCTTTTAAGGTGTTAGAGAAAATAAATGATAATGCATATAAACTTGAGCTGCCTGCAGATTTTGGGGTTAGTCCCACTTTTAATATTGCAGATTTGAAGCCTTATTTGGGTGAGGGAGATGAGCTTCCGTCGAGGACGACTTCATTTCAAGAAGGGGAGGATGATGAGGACATCAATACCATTGTTACACCCACAGGCCCTGCTGCTATACATACTGGACCAATTACTAGAGCTCGCGTACGCCAATTAAATTACCAGGCACTTTCGTTTCTTGCTAATGATTCTAATGTTCATGAGAATATGATGCTGCCTAAATTGGATACATTTGTTTTGCTTACAAATGAAGGGCCTAGCTTTGAGAAGGATGAACATTGGAGCAAGAACAACCATGGAGATGATAGCATGCGCATGGGGAACAAGAACGGAGTTACAAGTGATGATTTCAGGACGTTGAAGCCACCATAATGCGCGCATGAAGCCTAGGACGAAATATACAAGATGCTACTTCATAACTTTCGTCCAGAGGCTATTCTAGGTGCTGTGTCACCTTATTATTGGGCCAGGCCCATGTAATTTCGAAATACTTGAGTATAGGCTGTTTTTAGAGTCCGTATGTGTGGGGAAACAAGAGATAGGGTTGGTTTCGGACCCCTTCCCCAAGGGCCACGAAATTCCCCCCTCTTCCTCCATATATACATCCCTTAGGGCGTCGTTTAGACTTTGGGTTTTGTTTAGATTAAAAGTTCGCCATAGCTGCAACTTCGCGTACTTCGTTTGTGTGCAACGACCAGACAAAGACTTTGACGATCCGACTACGAACGTGCGATGACGTCGCGCCTTAGCAATCGCTAAACCAACTCCGAGAGGTTATTGACCACGCCGGAGCACGATCAACCTGACCATGAGGGTCTGTTTCCTGCGAGCAAACGAAGAACAAGCAAGAAACTGAGATTGCAATCTGGATATTGCGAATAAAAGAGGAAAGCTTTATTAATGAAGGTGGGGTTCTGTGACGCCTTTGTCTGGTCGTTGAACACAAACGAAGTACGCGAAGTTGCAGGTATGGCGAACTTTTAATCTAAACAAAACCCAAGTCTAATCGGTGCCCTAAGGGATGTATATATGGAGGAAGAGGGGGGAATTTCGTGGCCCTTGGGGAAGGGGTCCGAAACCAACCCTATCTCTTGTTTCCCCACACATACGGACTCTAAAAACAACCTATACTTATGTATTCTGAAATTACATGGGCCTGGCCCAATAATAACGTGACGCAGCACCTAGAATAGCCTATGGACGAAGTTTATGTAGTGGCATCTTGTATATTTCGTCCAAGGCTTCATGCACACATTATGGTGGCTTCAAAGTCCTGAAATCATCACTTCAAATTCCGTTCTTGTTCCCCTTGCGCATGTCATCAACTCCATGCTTGTTCTTGCTCCAATGTTCATCCCTCTTCAAGCTAGGCCCTTCATTTGTAAGCAAAACAAATGTATCCAATTTAGGCAGCATCATATTCTCATGAACATTAGAATCATTACCAAGAAACGAAAGTACCTGGTAATTTAATTGGCGTGCGCGAGCTCTAGTAATCGGTCCAGTATGTATAGTAGCAGGGGTTGTGGGTGTAACAATGGTATTGATGTCCTCATCATCAGAGCCGATTTTGACAATCCTAATATTTTTTTGGCTTTTTCGTGGACTATAGGTATGAAGAACAGACTCGATCTAAACTACAAAAAACTGTAAAATCTCACCGAGCAACCTGGAAATCTGATACCACTTGTTAGTAGTCTATAGGATCATATTCTTGTGTGTTTCTATTGCTGCTAACCATGCCAGGATCACAAGCCGACGAGATTGACGGGGAGAACTTAACGAACAAGGAGCTTCATGATAAGTTTCAGCAAATGATGACTGAACAGGTGCAAGATGTGCTGAACAATTTTGAAGAGGCCATGGAGAAGATCACTGGCCTTGAGAAGACGTTCGAACCAAAGCTCGATAACAGATTTAATGAACTGCTTGCGCGGCTTCCACCACCGGCTGCACCTGCCGCACCTCTGCAACAACAACAACAATAACAACAACAACAACAACAACGACGACGACGACGACGACGACTACCTCCACGTCGGGAAACAGCCCTCCGCCAAGCGAGTCGTGTCCCTCTTCAGCCTGGCCAAACTATGGTACTGCTGTTGATACTTCTATGGCTCCTGCTGCTGATGTGGAGGAGGATGATTATGTGGGAGATTACGAGGATGAGGTTGATCAAAATCAGAACTACGTGCAACCACCAGCACCACAACCACCAGGTCATCCACATGCAAATAATGGCAATGTAAGGGCTCCCCCTCAGGTACGAGATCATGACCATCTCCCTAAACTGAAATTGAATATTCCACCATTTGAGGGTAGATATGTTCCTGATATATATATTACTTGGGAGGTAGAAACTGAACAACGATTTACATGCTTACAATATCCTGAGGAGAGACGTGTTCCTGTTGCTGTTTGTGCTTTCACTAGCTTTGCATGTGTTTGGTGGTCTGAACATTGTAGATTATATCCTGTTCCAGCTACTTGGGCTGCTTTGAAAACTGCTATGCGTACTCGTTGGGTTCCACCATATTATCAACGTGAATTACTTCGAAAATTGCACCGCTTAAGACAAGGAAAAAATTATGTAGAAGAATATTATCAGGAATTACAAACTGGCTTGATTAGATGTGGTATTGTTGAGGAGAATGAAGCTATGCTTGCACGTTTTATGGGTGGATTTAATAGAGAGACTCAGACCATTCTAGAGTATAAGGATTATAATAATATCACTCGTTTATTCCATCTTGCTTGTAAAGCTGAACGTGAAGTGCAGGATCGACAGGCATTGGCGCGAACTAATTTTTCTGTAGGTCGACCTTCATCATGGACACCACGTGCATCATCAACTTCCACTGCACCATCACCTCCTTCAGGTGCCATCTCCAACCGTGATACAAGAAAGCAGGCACAACCACCACTATCTGCCAAGAGCACACCTGCCGGGCCTGCACAGAGCTCTTCTTCTTCCATGGCGTCAACAGGGCACACAAGTGATATTATTTGTCGTCTTTGTAAGGGAAGAGGTCAATTTGCGAGAGAATGCAAATCTCAGCGTGTGATGATTGCTACTGAGGATGGTGGGTATGAGTCCGCTAGTGACTATGATGAGGAGACTTTGGCTCTTATTACACATGAAGAACACGGTGCAGATGATTCTGATCATGACACGCAATACATGGCTGCTGAAGATGCTGACAGGTATGAATGTTTAGTTGCTCAACGTGTTTTGAGTGTGCAGGTTACACAAGCTGAGCAAAATCAGAGGCATAATTTGTTCCATACAAAGGGAATTTTGAAGGAACGTTCTATTCGCGTCATCATAGATGGAGGGAGCTGCAACAACTTGGCTAGCATGGAGATGGTGGAGAAGCTATCTCTCACCACAAGACCACATCCACATCCTTACTACATCCAATGGTTCAACAACAGCGGCAAGGTAACACGTACTGTTCGGGTGCATTTTAGTATCTCTACATATGCTGATTATGTTAATTTTGATGTGGTACCTATGCAAGCATGTTCCTTATTACTTGCTAGACAATGGCAATTTGATAAAAAAATTGTACACCATGGTAGAAACAATCAGTATACTCTTGTTCATAAGGATACAAATATTACTTTGCTTCCTATGACTCCTGATTCCATTTTGAAAGATGATATTCATAGAGCTAATAAAGCAAAACAGGAGAAAAATAAGAGTGAAATTCAGATTGTGGCAAAAGAATTTGAGCAACAAATGAAGCCTAATAATAAACCATCTAGTGTTTTTTCTGAAATTAAATTGAAAAGTGCATGTTTACTTGCCACCAAATCTGATATTGATGAGCTAGTTTTTAGCAAATCTGTTTGCTATGCTTTTGTGTGCAAAGAGGCATTCTTTTCATTCGAGGACGTACCTTCCTCTTTGCCCCTGCAGTCACTAACATTTTCCAGGAGTTCGCTGGCGTCTTCCCACAAGACGTGCCACTAGGATTACCACCTATTCGAGGGATTGAGCATCAAATTGACTTAATTCCCGGTGCATCGCTACCCAACCGTGCACCATATCGTACCAATCTAGAGGAGACGAAGGAGATTATGCGTCAAGTACAGGAGCTGCTTGACAAAGGTTATATTCGCGAATCCCTTAGTCCTTGTGCTGTTCCTATTATTCTAGTGCCAAAAAAGGATGGTACGTCGCGTATGTGTGTTGATTGTAGAGGCATTAATAATATTATTATTCGTTATCGTCATCCTATTCCTAGGCTAGATGATATGCTTGATGAATTGAGTGGCTCTACAATATTCTCCAAAGTTCATTTGCGTAGTGGATACCATCAAATTCGTATGAAATTGGGAGATGAATGGAAAAAAGCTTTTAAAACTAAGTTTGGTTTATATGAGTGGTTAGTCATGCCTTTTGGGTTAACTAATGCACCTAGTACTTTCATGAGACTAATGAACGAAGATTTACGTGCTTTCATTGGACGATTTGTGGTAGTCTATTTTGATGATATACTGATTTATAGCAAATCTTTGGAAGAACATTTGGAACATTTACGTGATGTTTTTATTGCTCTACGTGATGCACGTTTGTTTGGTAACCTTGGGAAGTGCACCTTTTGCACCGACCGAGTATCTTTTCTTGGCTATGTTGTTACTCCACAGGGAATTGAAGTTGATAAAGCCAAGATTGAAGGTATTGAGAGTTGGCCGCAGCCCAAAACGGTCACACAAGTGAGGAGTTTTCTTGGACTCGTTGGTTTCTATAGGCGTTTTGTGCGAGATTTTAGCACCATAGCTGCACCTCTCAATAAGCTTACAAAGAAGGATGTGCCTTTTGTTTGGGGTACCGCACAGGAAGAAGCCTTCATGATATTGAAAGATAAGTTGACACATGCTCCTTTACTCCAATTTCCTGATTTTAATAAGACTTTTGAGCTTGAATGTGATGCTAGTGGAATTGGATTAGGAGGTGTGTTATTACAAGATGGCAAACCTGTTGCATACTTTTCTGAAAAATTGAGTGGGCCTAGTCTGAACTATTCTACTTATGATAAAGAATTATATGCTCTTGTTCAGACCTTAGAAACATGGCAACATTATTTGTGGCCCAAAGAATTTGTTAGACATTCTGATCATGAATCTTTGAAACACATTAAAAGTCAAGCTAAACTGAACCGTAGACATGCTAAATGGGTTGAATTCATTAAGACTTTCCCTTATGTCATTAAACACAAAAAGGGTAAAGAAAATGTTATTGCTGATGCATTGTCTCGTCATTATACTATGCTTTCACAACTTGACTTTAAAATATTTGGTTTGGAGACCATCAAAGATCAATATGTGCATGATGCTGAATTTAAAGATGTATTGCAGAATTGTAAAGAAGGTAGAACATGGAACAAGTTCGTCGTTAACGATGGATTTGTGTTTCGTGCTAACAAGCTATGCATTCCAGCTAGCTTCGTTCGTCTTTTGTTGTTGCAGGAGGCGCATGGAGGAGGACTAATGGTTGGCGTGAAAAAGACGGAGGATATACTTGCTACACATTTCTTTTGGCCAAAGATGAGACGGGATGTTGAGCGTTTTGTTGCTCGCTGCACTACATGTCAAAAAGCTAAGTCACGACTCAATCCTCATGGTGTATTTATGCCTTTGCCTATACCTAGTGTTCCTTGGGAGGATATATCTATGGACTTCGTTTTAGGTTTACGTCGAACAAAGATGGGGAGGGATAGCATATTTGTTGTCATGGATAGGTTCTCGAAAATGGCACACTTTATACCATGTCATAAAAGCGATGATGCTGTTAATGTTGCTGATTTGTTCTTTCGTGAAATTATTCGCTTGCATGGTGTGCCAAATACTATTGTTTCAGATCGTGATACTAAATTTCTTAGTCACTTTTGGAGATGTTTATGGGCTAAGTTGGGGACTAAACTGCTTTTTAGTACTACTTGTCACCCCCAAACTGATGGTCAAACTGAAGTAGTCAATAGAACATTGTCTACTATGCTTAGGACTGTTTTGAAGAATAATAAGAAAATGTGGGAAGAATGCTTGCCTCATAATGAATTTGCTTATAATCGTTCGTTGCGTTCTACTACTAAGATGTGCCCTTTTGAAATTGTGTATGGTTTCCTACCTCGTGCACCCATTGATTTGTTGCCTCTTCCATCTTCGGAGAAGGTTAATTTTGATGCTAAGCAACGTGCTGAATTGATTAAAAAATGCATCAGTTATCTAAGGAAAACATTGAGCGTATGAATGCTAAGTATAAACTTGCTGGAGATAAGGGTAGAAAACATGTTGTCTTTTGATAGAGGCGAGGGTCCCGATCTTTCGATGAGATGATAACTATCGACTCGGTGGAGCCGACTTTGACGATCCGACTACAAACGTGCACGACGTTCCGCCTTAGCAATCGCTAAACCAATCTCCCGAGGTTACTGACGATGCCGGAAGCACGATCAGCCTGACCACGAAGGTCTATTCCTGCACGCAATCGAAGAACAAGCAAGAATATGATAATGCAATCTGAATATTGCGAATATAGATGAAGTATTGATAAAGGTGGGGATCCGTAAGCGGTCTTGGTCTGGTCGTTGGATACAAACGAAGTACACGAAGTTGCAATGGCTAACTTTTAACTAAACAAATCCCAAGGAAAAAGCTACTAGATGGATCTACTTATATAGCAGCAAGGGGTGGCGGCCAAGGAGGTGGGAGGACGTCCCAAGGCAGCCTAAAACCAACCCTAGGTCGTACAAGGCTCATGGGCCCAAGTGGAGGTGATGCAACACCTTTGGACTTGTTGTTTGACTCGGATTCTGCTGCAGCGTCAGATTGTTTCGTCCATATTTCAACGCTCCGGACGAATTTAAAGGTGAATCCAACTGGGTTGGAAAGAGGACGAAATCTACTTTCCAACAAAAAAAGAATCACCCAATTCGGAGTCCGTATGAAAAACTTGTTGGCGTTTTGAGTCAGGTATGTCTGTGCAGTCCGAATCTGAATCCAGAAGGTGGGAGACTGGGACTCTATGACGTGAGAGGACTTTTTGAACAGAACCTAAACTTCTCCTTTTCCCCTATCTTCATATGTGGATTGTACAAATGTCCCATACACCTGCAATTGGACAAAACACAAAAGTGTGTGAAGTATTTTTGTTCTGGATAACATAAATAGATTATTGAATAGTTTGCACTAGAAATCACCTGATAAATATGCATGTATGCAATATTTTTGGTCGTATCCAAGGTAGTCATGTCCTCATCATCCTCCCCTTCTTGAAAACAAAGCCGTCCTTGATGAGGACATCAATACAATTATTACACCCACAGGCCCTGCTGCTATACATACTGGACCAATTACTAGAGCTCGCGCACGCCAATTAAATTACCAGGTACTTTCGTTTCTTGCTAATGATTCTAATGTTCATGAGAATATGATGCTGCCTAAATTGGATACATTTGTTTTGCTTACAAATGAAGGGCCTAGCTTTGAGAAGGATGAACATTGGAGCAAGAACAAGCATGGAGATGATGGCATGCGCATGGGGAACAAGAACGGAGTTACAAGTGATGATTTCAGGACGTTGAAGCCACCATAATGCGTGCATGAAGCCTTGGACGAAATATACAAGATGCTACTTCATAACTTTCGTCCAGAGGCTATTCTAGGTGCTGCGTCACCTTATTATTGGGCCAGGTCCATGTAATTTCGAAATACATAAGTATAGGCTGTTTTTAGAGTCCGTATGTGTGGGGAAACAAGAGATAGGGTTGGTTTCGGACCCCTTCCTCAAGGGCCACGAAATTCCCCCCCTCTTCCTCCATATATACAGCCCTTAGGGCATCGTTTAGACTTTGGGTTTTGTTTAGATTAAAAGTTCGCCATAGCTGCAACTTCGCGTACTTCGTTTGTGTTCAGCGACCAGACAAAGGCGTCACAGAACCCCACCTTGATCAATAAAGCTTTCATCTTATATTCGCAATATCCAGATTGCAATCTCAGTTTCTTGCCTGTTCTTCGTTTGCTCGCAGGAAACAGACCCTCGTGGTCAGGTTGATCGTGCTCCGGCGTGGTCGATAACCTCTCGGAGTTGGTTTAGCGATTGCTAAGGCGCGACGTCCTCGCACGTTCGTAGTCGGATCGTCAAAGTCGACTTCCATCAAAGCGATATTCATCATCTCATCGAAAGACGGGACACCTTTGCCTCTATCAAGTGGTATCAGATTTCCAGGTTGCTCGGTGAGATTTTACAGTTTTTCGTAGGTTAGATCGAGTCTGTTCTTCATACCTACAGTCCACGAAAAAGCCACAAAAAAAAATTAGGGTTAGTTCATCATATCCGAACCAATCTGAGCCTTTGCATAATCTTTTTAGGGTTTTTGCTTTGTTGAATTTGCGGTTGCATCGTCGTGTCAAGTTGCTGGTCTTAGAGTCTAGTCTTTTAGAGTTTCGAGTTCTGGTCATAAGTTGTCACGCCGCCGCCGCACCATCATCATCGCCTTGCCATCTACCACCATTGCTTATCCGCCACCGCTTTGAATCCGTATCCATATACCACCACCGCTGCCATATACTACCGCCATATATCCACCACCAATCCGAGTTCTTTTCATAGTCGGTTTGTTTTAGAGATCCATATATTTTCCGTTTCGTGTTTCCTTGCCTGAGTAGGTCTCGGGAAAAAAAAATAAACTTGCTGGAGATAAGGGTAGAAAACATGTTGTGTTTGCACCTGGAGATCTTGTTTGGTTACATTTGCGTAAGGATAGATTTCCTGATTTGCGCAAATCAAAGCTAATGCCACGTGCTGATGGTCCTTTTAAGGTGTTAGAGAAAATAAATGATAATGCATATAAACTTGAGCTGCCTGCAGATTTTGGGGTTAGTCCCACTTTTAATATTGCAGATTTGAAGCCTTATTTGGGTGAGGAAGATGAGCTTCCGTCGAGGACGACTTCATTTCAAGAAGGGGAGGATGATGAGGACATCAATACAATTATTACACCCACAGGCCCTGCTGCTATACATACTGGACCAATTACTAGAGCTCGCGCACGCCAATTAAATTACCAGGTACTTTCGTTTCTTGCTAATGATTCTAATGTTCATGAGAATATGATGCTGCCTAAATTGGATACATTTGTTTTGCTTACAAATGAAGTGCCTAGCTTTGAGAAGGATGAACATTGGAGCAAGAACAAGCATGGAGATGATGGCATGCGCATGGGGAACAAGAACGGAGTTACAAGTGATGATTTCAGGACGTTGAAGCCACCATAATGCGTGCATGAAGCCTTGGACGAAATATACAAGATGCTACTTCATAACTTTCGTCCAGAGGCTATTCTAGGTGCTGCGTCACCTTATTATTGGGCCAGGCCCATGTAATTTCGAAATACATAAGTATAGGCTGTTTTTAGAGTCCGTATGTGTGGGGAAACAAGAGATAGGGTTGGTTTCGGACCCCTTCCTCAAGGGCCACGAAATTCCCCCCCCTCTTCCTCCATATATACAGCCCTTAGGGCATCGTTTAGACTTTGGGTTTTGTTTAGATTAAAAGTTCGCCATAGCTGCAACTTCGCGTACTTCGTTTGTGTTCAGCGACCAGACAAAGGCGTCACAGAACCCCACCTTGATCAATAAAGCTTTCATCTTATATTCGCAATATCCAGATTGCAATCTCAGTTTCTTGCCTGTTCTTCGTTTGCTCGCAGGAAACAGACCCTCGTGGTCAGGTTGATCGTGCTCCGGCGTGGTCGATAACCTCTCGGAGTTGGTTTAGCGATTGCTAAGGCGCGACGTCCTCGCACGTTCGTAGTCGGATCGTCAAAGTCGACTTCCATCAAAGCGATATTCATCATCTCATCGAAAGACGGGACACCTTTGCCTCTATCAGTCCTCGGCGTTGCTTAATCTGAAATGTGGCTAACAAAAGAGACAAGGTGTACATGTTGTATATGTATATGTCATCCATAGTTGATAAAATCTAAAGCCAAAATATTATCACAAGAAGTAGAAGGCATGAAAATATTGCAACTCAGTTTGCACATATAAGCGAAGCTCTTATTCATTTCAAAAGGTTGACAATGTTCATCATTAAACCATCCCAACATTGGTGAATAATCCTTACTTGCATCAAATTTACATGCTACAACATGCTTAAATAAGCAAACATGCAATAAGTCATTGGACACAGAATCATCACCAAGATTAGAGGTCATATCAAAATGATTAAACATTGGTTCTTTTGCATCAACAGTTAATTCAATGGGTGCACTCAAAATTGTTGGTACTTCAATTGTTTGATCATATGACGCATTCATGACAGTAACACGATTCTCTAAAATAGGTGATGTGCTCAAGTCAACAGGTAACTCAACACATGATGTATTCAAGTTAACTAGGCATGTATCATTCTCATGTGAAGTTATATCATCAATACCTTTACAGTTACCTTGTCGCAAAGATGTAGCTGATGTAGGTACGGATGATGGCAATGCACCATACTCTTGAGATGATGTCGCGCTCACAATCTGAGGTGTGGCTGCTCTAGTAGGTGCAACGGTCGAGGAACCAACCGGTGGTGGTGAGCATGAACTGGAATAGTTGTTGTTGTAGTCACCCAATGCATCCTCCTGTAACTATCTCTCAAAGGTACAAGCACGAACATACATACCAGTAATGCAACGAGGAATATACTGAAATCGTGCCTGAATATCATGGTTCAAACCACCAAAAAATCTATTCATTGTATCATCCACAGATTCTTCTATGTCACAATGATGCATATAAGATTTGAACTCTTGGTAGTAAGCATGAACAGTGTTGTTGCCTTGCTTAAATTGTTCAAATTTGCGAAGCAATTCACGGTGATAGTAAGGAGGGAAAAATTGTGGTCTCATTACATCTTTCAAATCTTTCCAAGTTGTGGGTTGGTTATCAATGTTTTTCTTACAATGCACACTCCACCAAACAGAAGCAAAACCAGTAAATGCTCTAGTAGCAGCTCGTACTCACTCAAGTTTAGAAAAGTCATGGTGACTAAAAACTTGTTCTACTTCAAGCTCCCAAGCTAGATAAATAGCAGGATTAAATCTACCCTCAAATGACGGTAAAGAGATAAGCTGACCATGTGCTTGTGTGTGTTGTCCCAACTCTCGTGATGGTGATGATGTGTCCGTCGTCCAAGAACTTCTATCTCCGGAACCTGTCATGATTATTAGAAACAAGAAACAAAATTCGAGAATAATGTTCCTATGAACTACTAGGATGTGGTTGTAAAGTGCTCACAGTAAAGCAAATATCAATATCTTACAAGTTCTTACCATGCGGCAGGTGGTGACAGGCAACCAGCGGTGTCAAATAACTCCGAAGATTGTGTAAAGCGATTGCTAGGGAAACGTACGTATACACGGTGTAGAAATATGTGGAGCTGGGTTGGCTATATATGGTAGCAAAAGATTAGCAATAATCAATTCAAAGATGCAATGTTGAATAAACGCTCAACGACGGTACTGTGCTGGTCCTAGGCTAGATCGGACTAGAGACGCGAGCGTAGAACACTAATGAGGTCACGGCGTAGCACAACTAGCATCAATGAAGGATACTAAGTAGCTCTGGATAGCAAGATATAAGTGAAGATCACAACGGCAGTAAAGATAATGATGAAAAACAACTTCCAAGCAGGATATACAACAACTCTCTCTCCAACTTTCCTCTTGAAAAGTTTGAACCAATTTTCTGATAATTTTTTTCAAAGAATGCTACTAACTTAAGCTTTCCAATGCAAAAAGAATCACTCAATTCCGAGTTGATATGAGGAGTCAAAGAATTCTGAAACTGGCTTGAAAAACTGGAATAAGCTGTGTCCGCGAACTTCGGAGGGCAAAAAGACCTCTTTAGAAGACGATTTTGAGGTGTCAAATATTGAACTTGTCTCTGCAACTATTTAGATGCGGCTCGTCGCTAGCTTTCATTTGAGTACTCGCGGAGCCAAAACAGACTTTGTATGAGGAAGTTATGCATGTTTTACTGAACAGTGCACAAAACAGATTTCAATCCGAATTCAACTACGAGATTGAGTCTAGATAGATCCGAATTTTGATTTTTTTTCTTCTCTCTTTTTTTTCCTCACACTTTTTTTTCTTTTTATTTCTCTCTTTTTTTTCTCTGACTTCTTTTTGTTTTTTTCTCTGTCTTTTTTCTCTCCCTCTTTCGAAGACAAACTAGATAAGATGCAGATTGGATCAAGCGAAGATGTGAACGACCTCAACTATGATTGTGACAATGAACTATGGGTAGCACGTGATGGAAATTGATAGATGGTGTGATGGACAGCGGAAGGGATAACGATGCAGCGGCGGCATGACTAATGTGAACAGAACTCGAAACTCTAAATGAACTAGACCCTAAGACCAGCAACTCGACACGACGATGCAACCGATAATTCAATAATGCAAACAATGAAAAGAAAATTGCAAAGGCTCAGACTGGCTTGGACAAAAGGATGAATAGATCTAACTTTTTTGTGGCTTTTTCTTGGACAATAGGTAAGAAAATAAATCTAATCTAGGGGAAACTGGAAATTCTCATCGAGCAACCTGAAAACTGATACCACTTGATAGAGGCGAGGGTCCCGATCTTTCAATGAGATGATAACTATCGATTCGATGGAGCCGACTTTGACGATCCGACTACAAACGTGCACGACGTTGCGCCTTAGCAATCACTAAACCAATCTACCGAGGTTACTGACGATGCCGGAAGCACGATCAGCCTAACCATGAAGGTCTATTCCTGCACGCAATCGAAGAACAAGCAAGAATATGATAATGCAATCTGAATATTGCGAATATAGATGAAGTATTGATAAAGGTGGGGATCCGTAAGCGGTCTTGGTCTGGTCGTTGGACACAAACGAAGTACACGAAGTTGCAATGGCTACCTTTTAACTAAACAAATCCCAAGGAAAAAGCTACTAGATGGATCTACTTATATAGGAGCAAGGGGTGACGGCCAAGGAGGTGGGAGGACGTCCCAAGGCAGCCTAAAACCAACCCTAGGTTGTACAAGGCTCATGGGCCCAAGTGGAGGTGATGCAACACCTTTGGACTTGTTGTTTGACTCGGATTCTGCTGTAGCGTCAGATTGTTTCGTCCATATCTCAACGCTCCGGACGAATTTAAAGGTGAGTCCAATTGGGTTGGAAAGAGGATGAAATCTACTTTCCGACAAAAAAAGAATCACCCAATTAGGAGTCTGTATGAAAAGGTTGTTGGCGTTTTGAGTCAGGTATGTCTGTGCAGTCCGAATCTGAATCCAGAACGTGAGAGACTTGGACTCTATCTTATCTTGGCCCAAAAGTGACGTGAGAGGACTTTTTGAACAGAACCTAAACTTCTCCTTTTCCCCTATCTTCATATGTGGATTGTACAAATGTCCCATACACCTGCAATTGGACAAAACACAAAAGTGTGTGAAGTATTTTTGTTCTAGATAACATAAATAGATTATTGAATAGTTTGCACTAGAAATCACCTGATAAATATGCATGTATGCAATATTTTTGGCCGTATCCAAGGTAGTCATGTTCTCATCATCTTTGCACCTGGAGATCTTGTTTGGTTACATTTGCGTAAGGATAGGTTTCCTAATTTGCACAAATCAAAGCTAATGCCAGGTGCTGATGGTCCTTTTAAGGTGTTAGAGAAAATAAATGATAATGCATATAAACTTGTGCTGCCTGCAGATTTTGGGGTTAGTCCCACTTTTAACATTGCAAATTTGAAGCCTTATTTGGGTGAGGAAGATGAGCTTCCGTCGAGGACGACTTTATTTCAAGAAGGGGAGGATGATGAGGACATCAATACCATTGTTACACCCACAACCCCTGCTACTATACATACTGGACCGATTACTAGAGCTCGCGCACGCCAATTAAATTACCAGGTACTTTCGTTTCTTGGTAATGATTCTAATGTTCATGAGAATATGATGCTGCCTAAATTGGATACATTTGTTTTGCTTACAAATGAAGGGCCTAGCTTGGAGAAGGATGAACATTGGAGCAAGAACAAGCATGGAGCTGATGGCATGCGCAAGGGAGACAAGAACAGAGTTTCAAGTGATAATTTCTGGACTTTGAAGCCCCCATAATGAGTGCATGAAGCCTTGGACGAAATATACAAGATACCACTTCATAATTTACGTCCAGAGGCTATTCTAGGTGCTGCGTCACCTTATTTTTGGGCCAGGCCCATGTAATTTCAAAATACTTCAATATAGGCTGTTTTGAGAGTCCGTATCTGTGGGGAAACAAGAGTTAGGGTGGGTTTTGGACCCCTCCTCCAAGGGCCACGAAATTCCCCCCTCTTCCTCCATATATACAGCCTTTTACAGGGCATCGTTTAGACTTTGGGTTTTGTTTAGATTGAAAGTTCGCCATAGCTGTAAGTTCGCGTACTTCGTTTGTGTTCAACGACCAGACAAAGGCGTCACAGAACCCCACCTTCATTAATAAAGCTTTCCTCTTTTATTCGCAATATCCAGATTGCAATCTTTCTTGCTTGTTCTTCGTTTGCTCGCAGGAAATAGACCCTCGTGGTCAGGTTGATCGTGTGATAGAGGCAAAGGTGTCCTGTCTTTCGATGAGATGGTGGCTATCGTTTTGGAGGAAGTCGACTTTGACGATCCGACTACGAACGTGCGAGGACGTCGCGCCTTAGCAATCGCTAAACCAACTCCGAGAGGTTATCTACCACGCCGGAGCATGATCAACCTGACCACGAAGGTCTGTTTCCTGCAGGCAAACGAAGAACAAGCAAGAAACTAAGATTGCAATCTAGATATTGCAAATATAAGAGGAAAACTTTATTGATCAAGGTGGGGTTCTGTGACGCCTTTGTGTGGTCGTTGAACACAAACGAAGTACGCGAATGTGCGGCTATGGCGAACTTTTAATCTAAACAAAACCCAAAGTCTAAACGGTTCCCTAAGGGCTGTATATATGGAGGAAGGGGGGGAATTTCGTGGCCCTTGGGGAAGGGGTCCGAAACCAACCCTATCTCTTGTTTCCCCACACATACGGACTCTAAAAACAGCCTATACTTATGTATTTCGAAATTACATGGGCCTGGCCCAATAATAAGGTGATGCAGCACCTAGAATAGCCTCTGGACGAAATTTATGAAGTGGCATCTTGTATATTTCGTCCAAGGCTTCATTCACTCCTTATGGTGGCTTCAATGTCCTGAAATCATCACTTGTAACTCCGTTCTTGTTCCCCTTGCGCATGCCATCAACTCCATGCTTGTTCTTGCTCCAATGTTCATCCTTCTCCAAGCTAGGCCCTTCATTTGTAAGCAAAACAAAAGTATCCAATTTAGGCAGCATCATATTCTCATGAACATTAGAATCATTACCAAGAAACGAAAGTACCTGTTAATTTAATTAGCGTGCGCGAGCTCTAGTAATTGGTCCATTATATGTAACAGTAGGGGCTGTGGGTGTAACAATGGTAATGATGTCCTCATCATCGTGCTCCGGCGTGATCAATAACCCCTCGGAAGTTGGTTTAGCGATTGCTAAGGCGTGACGTCTTCGCACGTTTCGTCGTCGGATCGTCAAAGTCGACTCCCACAGAAAACGATTGCTATCTCATCGAAACATCGGGACACCTTTGCCTCTATCAAGTGGTATCAGATTTCCAGGTTGCTCGGTGAGATTGAAGAGCTCGCGTGATGCGGAGCATCCTACGGTCATCCCCATGGACCTACCATCGTCTCATCAAGAGCCAAGAGGACCTATGACACGAGCACGAGCTAGAGCTCTCGAGAACGAGGTGACTTCCTTCCTTAGTGATATCACATATGATCCACTCGAGACATGGCTACTACCTAAGTCCGATATGCTATGCATGATCAAGTGTCAAGAGGACCCTCACGAAGATGCACGTGAAGACGGACAAGCCACCAAGTCCATGGATGAAGAGAACCAACGGAAGAAGGCAAGTCCACCTTCCAGGCCCCGGACATCCGGCCAAGGCCCCGGACATCCGGCCCCTGAAGATGTCAACAACAGCAGCAGCCCAGCCATCGAAGTGCTACAGGGCCCGGACATCCGGCCCCAGCCCCGGACATCCGGCTCCTCCCGAAGCCCCGGAAATCCGGCCCCTCGCCCAGACATCCGGCGCCAAGCGACAGAAACTACAGTAGCTAAACCCTCCAGCCCGGACATCCGGCCGCCAAGCCCGGACATCTGGCCCCCTCTATCTGCGCACAGTAAAGGGCCGAAGCCCGTGTACCCCTTCGACCCTCTAGACTATATATACTCCTTCTTCCCCATCTTTCTAGGGTCAGCATTGGTTTAGCTCATATGTGAGATAGAGCATTGCTCATCCATACGGATCTCCTCCTCGAGAGAGACTGCGGCCCCTCTTCGGAGACGATCCACATTGGATTCAAGACCCCCTCTTGGGTGGCCCCCATCAAGACCTCCTCACGGAGAACGGTTACCCTTTATATCGTCCTTTGTTGATCGTGGATCGTGTATCTCCCTTTGTGTTTCGAGGATCTAGCACATGTGTGATTGTTCTTGTTGGTTTGAGTGATTCTCTCGTGTCTTCCCCTCGTGTTTCCCCTCGTGTCCTTCATGTTCTTAGTTGGGATCCGCTCCTTTCGTGAAAGATCGGCCATCTAGGGTTCCGCCCTACATCATCTTGGTATCATGAGCCACGTTGATCACGATTCCGGAGCCCCCTCTCTTTGTTTTCTAGCTTGATTTTGTTGTTTTCGTCCTAACCCGAAAATAGCCCGACAAAAATAGCCCCAATTTTTTTTTTGTGATTTGTTGGTGTGATGAAGTTTTGTTGGATTTGATCCGCGGATTTCGTGTGTTGCAGGTAGATCTAGCTTTTCATCATCTTTTCCCCAATTTCCATCCACAAAATCTTCCGAATTTTGCCCCGGATTTGACCTCTCCACGCGGTGTTCATCCACGGATCCCGAGCCCGGACATCCGGCCCAACCAACCCGGACATCCGGCCCGGCCCGGACATCCGGCCATCAGCCCGGACATCCGGCCATCAGCCCGGACATCCGGCCCCTGGCAGCATCACTTCCGTCCTCCACTCCGTTTTCCGCCTAACTCTCACCAAATTTTGTCCCGGTGCCCACATACACTTCCGCATACCACCACCATTTCCGCATAGCACCACCATAGCCTGTCCCGCTACCAACTCCGACAATTTTGACCCATTTTGTTTTGAGAATTTGAGTTGTGGTTTCCGTATCCTATTGTGTTTCGGCTATCTAGGTACGGTTCGGCAACAACATCACCACCGCTCATCTTCGCCAAGGACTACTACGAACGGCTACATTGGTATCACCTTCACCTTCATATCATCTTGGTATAGCGATATCATCATACTCTCTTGCATTTGCATTGATAAACCCATGGCCTTACTTTTGCGTAGCTTACCCATCGAGACTAGCCTTTGAGTATTGCCGGCAACGTGACTTCTGCACATTAGTGTTCATACTTCACATAGCATACATACCATCATTGAGTTGCATATCTTGGTATCATCTCTTGTGTCACAAAAGTTGTTTTCGCATACACAATTGCTATCTTGGTTCGTGAAGCATTGCATGAGAAAAGAGCTCAAACAACAAGGAGCCAAACAAGCTTTTAAGCAAAAAGGAGAAAGATAAGCAAAGAGCTTAAGCAAGAACCATAGCATCATACAACATTAAGATTGTCATACTCGATCATCTTGGATCAAAGCATAGAAACATCATACATATAGCATACTTGGGATAGAAGTCGTTGCATTTTTGCTTAGTAGGTTGTGCACAAGTTCGTATCCGCCTATTGTGCAATCGTGCTAGCGTCTCTCTAGTGTTGTGCAACAAGAGCATCTTGGTGGATTCCACATTTTGGCTCACCCTTGGTTGCCCAACCCCACTTATCTATTTGCGTGTGTGTTTCCGTGTACCATATCTTGCTATTGGCCTAATTGTTGCATTTGCAAATTTGTGAATCTTTTCCAACAGTATTGAGTCTCACTTACAATTGCATCAAATTTTGTGCCACCATCCTAACCAAGCTCCACCATAAGCTTTTGCTTGTGTAGGTGTGAGAACCGACAAGAAACGGTACCAATTGTGCTATTCCCTTGATACACATTGGAGTGATCTTTGATCCATTTTCAACATCGGTCAAGGTACATTTGGTATTGGTTCTTCTCTTTCTCCCACTCACATATCTTTGTTTGAAATGATGGATAGGCCAAGTACTTCTACCAACCCACTCTTCTTGGAGCAAGACGACGACATGTCATCCTACGTCACCAAGACTCAACTATTTGGTGCACACCGAGCTTTGCATCAAGAACAACTTGCTTTGGGCGACCGCAACGACAACCTCGCCACCGATCTACGCCAACCTGAGCAACGTACAAGAGACTACTTCGACACATCCATGAGTTCCCTCAAAGAAGATATCCGAACCATGATGGTCCGCTCTTCTACATCTTCGTCCTCGTCAAGACGGAGCCGCTCAAGTCGACACTACGACGACACCATCTCCGGTTCAAGTACACCGACATAGAACACTCGTTGTCGCGCCGCGCGTCAAGACCGTCAAGCTAACCGCAATCCTCTACACGACACCGACTCTCAAGAGCATCGACATCATCACAACCAAGCTGCTTTCGCACAAGCACAAGAACGGCAACGCCAACGACAACAAGAACAAGAGGAGCGAGCGCGACAACATCAAGATGTACAAGACGCCGAGGCGCAACGTCAAGAACGACAACTACGTGAAGCTCAAGCACTTGAGGTGCAACGTGCTCTTCAAGACTCAAGTCGTGCCGTAGCCAATCGAGGCCGACAAGCTCGACTACATCAAGAAGCACTTCGTGACGTAGCTCAAGAAAGAATTTACCAAGCACGTGTGCATCGTCAAGCCCCTCGTCAAGATCGACAAGCTCCTCGTCAAGATAGACAAGTTTCTCCTCAAGCGAGACAAGAAAATCAAGTCCATCGAGAGCAAGAAGACAATGGACCCCCTCCTCGCCAAGAGCAACATGAGATCGACAACCCTCCTCGCCAAGAGCAACATGAGGAAGACAACCCTCCTCGCCAAGCACAACATGAGATTGTCAATCCTCAACGACATGGGCGTCATCATCCCCAACCCCAACACAATGAAGAGCAACGATATGGCAAGCTAAAGTTCACCATGCCCAAGTTTACCGGAAGCAATGACCCCGAAGAGTACATATCATGGGCATTGAAGGTTGACAAAATCTTCCACTTGCACAACTACGAAGAAGAGAAGAAGATCGCAATGGCATCCCTCGAATTCCAAGACTACGTCCTCATTTGGTGGGAACAAGTCATTGAGCGCCATGCGGCAAGAGGTGAACCACCCATCACCACTTGGGACAAATGAAGGATGTCATGAGAGCACGATTCGTGCCAAACTACTACAACCACGACCTCTTCAAGAAACTCCAACAACTCAAGCAAGGAACCAAGAGCGTTGAAGAGTACTACAAGGAAATGGAGATTGCCATGATACGAGCCAATGTCAAAGAAGATGATGAGCAAACTATGGCACGTTTCTTGAATGGACTCAATCACCCTATCAAGAAGATTGCCGACTTCCAACCATACTCGAACCTCATCGAGCTAGTGCATCAAGCTACCAAAGCGGAACGGCAAGTACAATACGACTTCAAGTATGCCAAGTTCTCATCCAAGTCCTATGGCCTCTCCAACAATCAAGCTTCGACGACTCCCACCACGAGCAATGGCGACAAGTCAAGTTACAAGAAAGCTTCGACAAGCTCAAGTCGTCCTCCTACTACAAGCAACTTCAAGCCGAAAGCTTCATCATCATCTACTCCAACCGATGAGACCATCAAGACAAGTTCCATCAAATGTTTCACATGCGGAGGCCGAGGCCACAAGTCCTTCGAGTGCACAAACAAGCGCACCATGATCCTCAACGACGACGACACCTACGACTCCATGACTGAAGGAGAAATGGAAGCTCTTGAGCAAGTGGCCATGCACCGACAAGTGAACAATGAAGAAGAAGATGATCACATCTTTTGTGACGAAGACTCAAGTCCCGCTCTTGTTGTCTCCAAGGTCTTGACTCTTCAACATCAACAAGACGAAGATCAAAGATGCCATATCTTCCACACAAAGGCCGGCATCAATGGACGGTCCGTCAAGGTCATCATCGATGGAGGGAGTTGCCATAACTTGGCAAGTGAAGAACTATGCTCCAAACTCCAATTGGTCAAGATGAAGCACCCGCACCCCTACAAGGTTCAATGGCTAAGCGACACCGGCACCATACAAGTCGAGCAGAGAGTACAAGTCTCTTTCAAGATCGGCGCCTATGAAGAGACTTTGGAGTGTGATGTCCTTCCGATGACCGTGTGCCACCTCCTTCTTGGACGGCCATGGCAATTTGACCGAGGTGTCATTCACAATGGGCGTACAAATCACTATAGCTTCAAGATGAAAGGGAAAGAGTTTGTGCTACGTCCTATGTCTCCAAGCCAAGTGCTCGCCGACAAGCAAAACACCCATCATGGAGAGAATAGTGAGAGAGTGAACCACCAAAAAGAGCGTGAGCGCCACAAGCCCAAATTGAGTGCCTCCACGATGAGCGACAAGAAAAATTTAGTCCTATTTGCCACCAAACGTGAGATGAGAGAAGTGTGTGAGAACCCATCAAGTGTCCTACACTATGTCCTATTGTGCAAGGATGAGGCACCAAAAACTAACAACTTTGACGATCTACCTTTGGTGTTATCTTCTTTATTGCAGGAATTCCAAGATGTTTTCCCCGACGAGCTACCTCCGGGTCTACCTCCACTACGAGGCATTGAGCACCGAATTGATCTCATCCCCGGAGCGCCGCTTCCAAACAAAGCGCCCTACTGCGTCAACCCCGAAGAAACCAAAGAAATTCAAAGGCAAGTAAAGCATCTCATAGACCATGGACATGTCGTGAAAGTTTGAGTCCTTGTGCCGTACCAGTGATTCTTGTGCCAAAACGAGACGGTAGCTTTCGCATGTTGATGTAGGGTGAAACCCTATATGGCCGATCTTTCACGAAAAGAGCGGATCCCAACTAAGAACACGAAGAACACGAGGGGAAGACACGAGAGAATCACTCAAACCAACAAGAACAATCACACATGTGCTAGATCCTCGAAACACAAAGAGATACACGATCCAAATCCAACAAGGGACGATACATAGGTAACCGGTTCTTCTCCGAAAGGAGGTCTTGATGGGGGCCACCCAAGAGGGGGTCTTGAATCCAACGTGGATCGTCTCCGAAGAGGGGCCGCAGTCTCTCTCGAGGAGATCCGTATGGATGAGCAATGCTCTATCTCACATATGAGCTAAACCAATGCTAACCCTAGAAAGATGGAGGAGAAAGAGTATATATAGTCTAGGGAGTCAAAGGGGTACACGGGCCTCGGCCCTTACTGTGCGCAGACAGAGGTGGCCGGATGTCCGGGCGACGGGCCGGATGTCCGGGGCTTCGGGAGAGGCCGGATGTCCGGGGCTTCAGGAGAGGCCGGATGTCTGGGCTGGAGGGGAAAACTTCTGGATGTTCTGTAGCGTGGCGCCGGATGTCCGGGCTTTTGGCCGGATTTCCGGGCTGGGGCCGGATGTTCGGGCTGGACGCCGGATGTCCGGGCCCTGTAGGCTTGGGCGTCTGGGCTGCTGCTGCTGTGGTTGCTCCAGGGGCCGGATGTCCGGGGACTTGGCCGGATGTCCGAGGCCTGGAAGGTGAACTTGCCCATTTCTGTTGGTTCTCTTCATCCGTGAACTTGGCGGCTTGTCCGTCTTCACGTGCATCCTCAGGAGGTTCCTCTTGACACCTAATCCTGCATAGCATATCGAACTTAGGTAGTAGCCATGTCTCGAGTGGGTCATATGTGATATCACTAAGGAAGGAAGTCACCTGTTCTCGAGAGCTCTAGCTCGTGCTCGTGTCATAGGTCCTCTTGGCTCTTGATGAGACGATGGTAGGTCCATGGGGATGACCGTAGGATGCTCCGCATCATCTCCCCTCCCTTGGGAAAGATCCGACCTCGGATCGAAATCCTCATCACCATGGTACGGGGATAGATCTTTGATGTTGAAGATGTCGCTCACGGAGTACTTGTCGCGTGGGATGTCGATCTTGTATGCGTTGTTGTTGTAGCGTGCAAGCACCTTGAAGGGTCCATCCGCTCGGGGTAGTAGCTTGGACTTTCGTTCCTTGGGGAAGCTATCCTTGCGAAGGTGTAGCCACACAAGATCTCCAACATTGAACATCATGGGTTGCTTGTTGACGTTGAGCTTGGTCGCGAGTTGTTGTACTTGGCGCTCGATGGTGTTTCTTGTATCTTCGTGCATCTTCTTGAGGAACTTGACTCGGGCACTCGCGTCCATGTTTGTGCGCTCTTGTAGCGGTAGAGGTAGAATGTCCAATGGAGACAATGGGTTGAAGCCATAGACGACCTCGAAGGGGGACTTGCCGGTAGTCGAATGTCTTGCACGATTGTAGGCGTACTCAGCAATGGGTAGGCACTCCTCCCACTCCTTGATGTTCTTCTTTATCAACACGCGTAGTAGAGTGGAGAGCGTGCGGTTGGTCACCTCCGTTTGGCCGTCGGTTTGTGGATGGTATGCCGAAGAGAACAAAAGCTTGATTCCGAGCTTGGTGCACAATGTCTTCCAAAAGTAACTCAAGAACTTGACGTCGCGGTCCGAGACAATCGTCTTTGGCACTCCATGAAGGCGCAAGATTTCCCTACAAAACAAATTTGCAACATGTGAAGCATCGTCTATCTTGTTGCAAGGAATGAAATGTGCCATTTTGGAGAATCGGTCCACAACAACAAAAACAGAATCCTTGCCATTTCGAGTTCTAGGCAAACCAAGCACAAAGTCCATGCTAATGTCTTCCCATGGGTGATATGGAATTGGAAGTGGCATATAGAGGCCATGAGATTGAGCTTTGGACTTAGCTTTGCGACATGTAGAGCATCGGTTGGTGAAGCGATTGACGGCGCGGAACATCTTGGGCTAAAAGTAGTTCATGGAGAGCGTACCAAATGTCTTGTCTTGTCCAAAGTGTCCCATGAGTCCGCCTCTGTGAGATTCCTGCAAAAGCAAAAAGCGAAGAGAGGACTCGGGGATGCAAAGTTTGTTAGCTCTCATAAGATATCCATCTTTGATGTAGTATCGATCCCAAGAAGTATGCGTCAAACACTTGGCATAAGGAATAGAACATGTAGGGTCATACTCATACAAGTCTTTTATATGCTCAAAGCCAATGACATTTAACTCAAGTTGATTAACAAGCATGCATATACGGGAAAGCGCATCCGCCACAACATTTTCCTTACCTTTAATATACTTGATGACATAAGGAAAAGACTCAATAAACTCACTCCATTTAGCATGACGCTTGTTCAACTTAGTTTGACCCTTAAGTGATGAGGACATCAATACCATTGTTACACCCACAGCCCCTGCTGCTATACATACTGGACCAATTACTAGAGCTCGCGCACGCCAATTAAATTACCAGGTACTTTCGTTTCTTGGTAATGATTCTAATGTTCATGAGAATATGATGCTGCCTAAATTGGATACATTTGTTTTGCTTACAAATGAAGGGCATAGCTTTGAGAAGGATGAACATTGGAGCAAGAACAAGCATGGAGATGATGGCATGCGCATGGGGAACAAGAACGGAGTTACAAGTGATGATTTCAGGACGTTGAAGCCACCATAATGCGTGCATGAAGCCTTGGACGAAATATACAAGATGCTACTTCATAACTTTCGTCCAGAGGCTATTCTAGGTGCTGCGTCACCTTATTATTGGGCCAGGCCCATGTAATTTCGAAATACATAAGTATAGGCTGTTTTTAGAGTCCGTATGTGTGGGGAAACAAGAGATAGGGTTGGTTTCGGACCCCTTCCTCAAGGGCCACGAAATCCCCCCCTCTTCCTCCATATATACAGCCCTTAGGGCGTCGTTTAGACTTCGGGTTTTGTTTAGATTAAAAGTTCGCCATAGCTGCAACTTCGCGTACTTCGTTTGTGTTCAATGACCAGACAAAGGCGTCACAGAACCCCACCTTGATAAATAAAGCTTTCATCTTATATTCGCAATATCCAGATTGCAATCTCAGTTTCTTGCTTGTTCTTCGTTTGCTCGCAGGAAACAGACCCTCGTGGTCAGGTTGATCGTGCTCCGGCGTGGTCAATAACCTCTCGGAGTTGGTTTAGCGATTGCTAAGGCGCGACGTCATCGCACGTTCGTAGTCGGATCGTCAAAGTCGACTTCCACCAAAGCGATATCCATCATCTCATCGAAAGACGGGACACCTTTGCCTCTATCAAGTGGTATCAGAGTTCCAGGTTGCTCGGTGAGATTTTACAGTTTTTCGTAGTTTAGATCGAGTCTGTTCTTCATACCTACAGTCCACGAAAAAGCCACAAAAAAAATTAGGGTTAGTTCATCATATCCGAACCAATCTGAGCCTTTGCATAATCTTTTTAGGGTTTTTGCTTTGTTGAATTTGCGGTTGCATCGTCGTGTCAAGTTGCTGGTCTTAGAGTCTAGTCTTTTAGAGTTTCGAGTTCTGGTCATAAGTTGTCACGCCGCCGCCGCACCATCATCATCGCCTTGCCATCTACCACCATAGCTCATCCGCCACCGCTCTGAATCCGTATCTATATACCACCACCAATCCGTATCCATATACCACCACCAATCCGTATCCATATACCACTACCGCTACCATATACCACCACCGCTGCCGTATCCTACCGCCATATATCCACCACCAATCCGAGTTCTTTTCATATTCGGTTGGTTTTAGAGATCCATATATTTTCCGTTTCGTGTTTCCTTGCCTAAGTAGGTCTCGGAAAAAAAAACGAGACACTCGCCATCATAGTGATTTTTTGTCGCACTTTTTCGTCGTCGCTGCCCTGATTTCCGAAAAAAAAATAGTCAAAAAATTTTGTGCCCGTCCTGTCAGTTTGACCTGGGAAGAGTTTTGAGACACTCGCCATTATAGTGATTTTTCGCAAAAAAAAAGAGGAGCGCAAAAAAAAAAAAAGAGAGCGCAAAAAAAAAGAGCGAAAAAAAATTTCCAGAGTGTGCTTTTCCCTTGTTTACGTGCAGCGCCGTGATTTTGTTAGTGTTCTAGGCTCGCGTCTCTAGCACGGTCTAGCCTAGGACCAGCACAGTACCGTCGTTGAGCGTTTATTCAACTTTGCATCTCCGAATTGATTATTGCTTACCATTTTGCTACCATATTATAAGCCTTCCCAGCTCCACATAAGTCTACATCGTGCGTTTGACTCTCCCTGGTGATGAGGACATCAATACCATTGTTACACCCATAGCCCCTGCTGCTATACATACTAGACCAATTACTAGAGCTCGCGCACGCCAATTAAATTACCAGGTACTTTCGTTTCTTGGTAATGATTCTAATGTTCATGAGAATATGATGCTGCCTAAATTGGATACATTTGTTTTGCTTACAAATGAAGGGCCTAGCTTTGAGAAGGTTGAAAATTGGAGCAAGAACAAGCATGGAGATGATGGCATGCGCATGGGGAACAAGAACGGATTTACAAGTGATGATTTCAGGACGTTGAAGCCACCATAATGCGTGCATGAAGCCTTGGACGAAATATACAAGATGCTACTTCATAACTTTCGTCCAGAGGCTATTCTAGGTGCTGCGTCACCTTATTATTTGGCCAGGCCCATGTAATTTCGAAATACATAAGTATAGGCTGTTTTTAGAGTCCGTATGTGTGGGGAAACAAGAGATAGGGTTGGTTTCGGACCCCTTCCTCAAGGGCCACGAAATTCCCCCCCTCTTCCTCCATATATACAGCCCTTAGGGCGTCGTTTAGACTTTGGGTTTTGATTAGATTAAAAGTTCGCCATAGCTGCAACTTCGCGTACTTCGTTTGTGTTCAGCGACCAGACAAAGGCGTCACAGAACTCCACCTTGATCAATAAAGCTTTCATCTTATATTCGCAATATCCAGATTGCAATCTCAGTTTCTTGCTTGTTCTTCGTTTGCTCGCAGGAAACAGACCCTCGTGGTCAGGTTGATCGTGCTCCGGCGTGGTCGATAACCTCTCGGAGTTGGTTTAGCGATTGCTAAGGCGCGACGTCATCGCACGATCGTAGTCGGATCGTCAAAGTCGACTTCCATCAAAGCGATATTCATCATCTCATCGAAAGGCGGGACACCTTTGCCTCTATCAAGTGGTATCAGATTTCCAGGTTGCTCGGTGAGATTTTACAGTTTTTCGTCGTTTAGATCGAGTCTGTTCTTCATACCTACAGTCCACGAAAAAGCCACAAAAAAAATTAGGGTTAGTTCATCATATCCGAACCAATCTGAGCCTTTGCATAATCTTTTTAGGGTTTTTGCTTTGTTGAATTTGCGGTTGCATCGTCGTGTCAAGTTGCTGGTCTTAGAGTCTAGTCTTTTAGAGTTTCGAGTTCTGGTCATAAGTTGTCACGCCGCCGCCGCACCATCATCATCGCCTTGCCATCTACCACCATTGCTCATCCGCCACCGCTCTGAATCCGTATCTATATACCACCACCAATCCGTATCCATATACCACTACCGCTACCATATACCACCACCGCTGCCATATCCTACCGCCATATATCCACCACCAATCCGAGTTCTTTTCATATTCGGTTGGTTTTAGAGATCCATATATTTTCCGTTTCGTGTTTCCTTGCCTGAGTAGGTCTCGGAAAAAAAAAGAGTCTGGAGACCCCCGGGCAGTTTTTAGGCCAAAATTTCGGCAACCAAAAATATTTTTCCCTATCCTATTTTTAGGCGACTTTGACGATCCGACTATGAACATGCGAGGACGTCGCGCCTTAGCAATCGCTAAACCAACTCCGAGAGGTTATCGACCACGCCGGAGCACGATCAACCTGACCACGAGGGTCTGTTTCCTGCGAGCAAATGAAGAACAAGTAAGAAACTGAGATTGCAATCTGGATATTGCGAATATAAGATGAAGCTTTATTGATCAAGGTGGAGTTCTGTGACGCCTTTGTCTGGTCGCTGAACACAAACGAAGTACGCGAAGTTGCAGCTATGGCGAACTTTTAATCTAATCAAAACCCAAAGTCTAAACGACGCCGTAAGGGCTGTATATATGGAGGAAGAGGGGGGAATATCGTGGCCCTTGAGGAAGGGGTCCGAAACCAACCCTATCTCTTGTTTCCCCACACATACGGACTCTAAAAACAGCCTATACTTTTGCTATGCTTTTGTGTGCAAAGAGGCATTATTTTCATTCGAGGACGTGCCTTCCTCTTTGCCCCCTACTGTCACTAACATTTTGCAGGAGTTCGCTGACGTCTTCCCACAAGACGTGCCACCGGGATTACCACCTATTCGAGGGATTGAGCATCAAATTGACTTAATTCCCGGTGCATCGCTACCCAACCGTGCACCATACCGTACCAATCCAGAGGAGACGAAGGAGATTATGCATCAAGTACAGGAGCTGCTCGACAAAGGTTATATACGCGAATCTCTTAGTCCTTGTGCTGTTCCTATTATACTAGTGCCTAAAAAGGATGGTACGTCGCGTATGTGTGTTGATTGTAGAGGCATTAATAATATTACTATTCGTTATGGTCATCCTATTCCTAGGCTAGATGATATGCTTGATGAATTGAGTGGCTCTACAATATTCTCCAAAGTTGATTTGCGTAGTGGATACCATCAAATTCGTATGAAATTGGGAGATGAATGGAAAACTGCATTTAAAACTAAGTTTGGTTTATATGAGTGGTTAGTCATGCCTTTTGGGTTAACTAATGCACCTAGTACTTTCATGAGACTAATGAACGAAGTTTTACGTGCTTTCATTGGACGATTTGTGGTAGTCTATTTTGATGATATACTGATTTATAGCAAATCTTTGGAAGAACATTTGGAACATTTACGTGCTGTTTTTATTGCTCTACGTGATGCACGTTTGTTAGGTAACCTTGGGAAGTGCACCTTTTGCACCGACCGAGTATCTTTTCTTGGCTATGTTGTTACTCCACAGGGAATTGAAGTTGATAAAGCCAAGATTGAAGCTATTGAGAGTTGGCCGCAGCCCAAAACGGTCACACAAGTGCGGAGTTTTCTTGAACTTGCTGGTTTCTATAGGCGTTTTGTGAGAGATTTTAGCACCATTGCTGCACCTCTCAACGAGCTTACAAAGAAGGATGTGCCTTTTGTTTGGGGTACCGCACAGGAAGAAGCCTTCACGGTATTGAAAGATAAGTTGACACATGCTCCTTTACTCCAACTTCCTGATTTTAATAAGACTTTTGAGCTTGAATGTGATGCTAGTGGCATTGGATTAGGAGGTGTGTTATTACAAGATGGCAAACCTGTTGCATACTTTTCTGAAAAATTGAGTGGGCCTAGTCTGAATTATTCTACTTATGATAAAGAACTATATGCTCTTGTTCGGACTTTAGAAACATGGCAACATTATTTATGGCCCAAAGAATTTGTTATACATTCTGATCATGAATCTTTGAAACATATTAAAAGTCAAGCTAAACTGAATCGTAGACATGCTAAATGGGTTGAATTCATTGAAACTTTCCCTTATGTCATTAAACACAAGAAGGGTAAAGAAAATGTTATTGCTGATGCATTGTCTCGTCGCTATACTATGCTTTCACAACTTGACTTCAAAATATTTGGTTTGGAGACCATCAAAGATCAATATGTGCATGATGCTGATTTTAAAGATGTCTTGCAGAATTGTAAAGAAGGAAGAACCTGGAACAAGTTTGTCGTTAATGATGGATTTGTGTTCCGTGCTAACAAGCTATGCATTCCAGCTTGCTCTCTTCGTCTTTTGTTGTTGCAGGAGGCGCATGGAGGAGGATTAATGGGACACTTTGGCGTGAAGAAGACGGAGGACGTACTTGCTACACAGTTCTTTTGGCCAAAGATGAGACGGGATGTTGAGCGTTTTGTTGCTCGCTGCACTACATGTCAAAAAGCTAAGTCACGACTCAATCCTCATGGTTTATATATACCTTTGCCTGTACCTAGTGTTCCTTGGGAGGATATATCTATGGACTTTGTTTTAGGTTTACCTCGAACAAAGAAGGGGAGGGATAGCATATTTGTTGTCGTGGATAGATTCTCGAAAATGGCACACTTTATACCATGTCATAAAAGCGATGATGCTGTTAATGTTGCTGATTTGTTCTTTCGTGAAATTATTCGCTTGCATGGTGTGCCAAATACTATTGTTTCCGATCGTGATACTAAATTTCTTAGCCACTTTTGGAGATGTTTATGGGCTAAGTTGGGGACTAAACTGCTTTTTAGTACTACTTGTCACCCCCAAACTGATGGACAAACTGAAGTAGTCAATAGAACATTGTCTACTATGCTTAGGGCTGTTTTGAAGAATAATAAGAAAATGTGGGAAGAATGCTTGCCTCATATTGAGTTTGCTTATAATCGTTCATTGCATTGTACTACTAAGATGTGCCCTTTTGAAATTGTGTATGGTTTCCTACCTCGTGCACCTATTGATTTGTTGCCTCTTCCATCTTCAGAGAAGGTTAATTTTGATGCTAAACAACGTGCTGAATTGATCTTAAAAATGCATGAGTTAACTAAGGAAAACATTGAGCGTATGAATGCTAAATATAAACTTGCTGGAGATAAGGGTAGAAAACATGTTGTGTTTGCACCTGGAGATCTTGTTTGGTTACATTTGCGTAAGGATAGATTTCCTGATTTGCGCAAATCAAAGCTAATGCCACGTGCTGATGGTCCTTTTAAGGTGTTAGAGAAAATAAATGATAATGCATATAAACTTGAGCTGCCTGCAGATTTTGGGGTTAGTCCCACTTTTAATATTGCAGATTTGAAGCCTTATTTGGGTGAGGAAGATGAGCTTCCGTCGAGGACGACTTCATTTCAAGAAGGGGAGGATGATGAGGACATCAATACAATTATTACACCCACAGGCCCTGCTGCTATACATACTGGACCAATTACTAGAGCTCGCGCACGCCAATTAAATTACCAGGTACTTTCGTTTCTTGGTAATGATTCTAATGTTCATGAGAATATGATGCTGCCTAAATTGGATACATTTGTTTTGCTTACAAATGAAGGGCCTAGCTTTGAGAAGGATGAACATTGGAGCAAGAACAAGCATGGAGATGATGGCATGCGCATGGGGAACAAGAACGGAGTTACAAGTGATGATTTCAGGACGTTGAAGCCACCATAATGCGTGCATGAAGCCTTGGACGAAATATACAAGATGCTACTTCATAACTTTCGTCCAGAGGCTATTCTAGGTGCTGCGTCACCTTATTATTGGGCCAGGCCCATGTAATTTCGAAATACATAAGTATAGGCTGTTTTTAGAGTCCGTATGTGTGGGGAAACAAGAGATAGGGTTGGTTTCGGACCCCTTCCTCAAGGGCCACGAAATTCCCCCCTCTTCCTCCATATATACAACCCTTAGGGCGTCGTTTAGACTATGGGTTTTGTTTAGATTAAAAGTTCGCCATAGCTGCAACTTCGCGTATTTCGTTTGTGTTCAGTGACCAGACAAAGGCGTCACAGAACCCCACCTTGATAAATAAAGCTTTCATCTTATATTCGTAATATCCAGATTGCAATCTCAGTTTCTTGCTTGTTCTTCGTTTGCTCGCAGGAAACAGACCCTCGTGGTCAGGTTGATCGTGCTCCGGCGTGGTCAATAACCTCTCGGAGTTGGTTTAGCGATTGCTAAGGCGCGACGTCATCGCACGTTCGTAGTCGGATCGTCAAAGTCGACTTCCACCAAAGCGATATCCATCATCTCATCGAAAGACGGGACACCTTTGCCTCTATCATTAAGATATTTAAGCGTTTCATGGTCGGTATGGATGATGAACTCATGAGGGCGTAGGTAATGTTCCCATTCATGCAAAACTCGCACCAAAGCATATAGCTCTTTGTCATAGATAGGGTAATTGAGTTGCGCTCCGGAGAGTTTCTCACTAAAATAAGCAATTGGGCGCTTCTCTTGCGTTAACACACCTCCTATGCCATTACCACTAGCATCGCAATGAATTTCGAATGGTTTGTCAAAGTTGGGTAATGCAAGCATGGGAGCATGAGTAAGCAAATTCTTAAGCTCATTGAAAGCTATATCTTGAGATGTTCCCCAAACAAACGGTGCATTTTTCTTACTCAAAGCATGCAAAGGTGAAGCAATGGTGCTAAAATCCTTCACAAATCTGCGATAGAAACTGGCTAAACCAAGAAAACTACGCACTTGTTGCAAATTGGTTGGTTGGGGCCAAGTTTTAATAGCATTGATCTTAGATTCATCAACATGAACACCCTTAGAAGATACTACGAAACCCAAGAAAACAAGCTTATCAACACCAAAGAGGCATTTTTCCATATTAGCATAAAGTTGCTCTTTTCGAAGAGTTTGTAGCACGGTGCGATGGTGGGTGACATGCTCTTTGAGAGATTTGCTAAACACAAGGATATCATCAAAGTAGACAACAACAAATTCACCAATGTAAGGGCGAAACACGTAATGCATAAGACGCATGAAAGTACCGGGTGCTTCCGATAAACCCATAGGCATGACTAACCACTCATATAGACCAAACTTTGTTTTGAAAGCGGTTTTCCATTCATCACCCTCTTGTATGCGGATTTGATAGTAACCACTTTTAAGATCAATTTTGGAAAAGATAGCGGCAGCGCAAAGTTCATCAAGCATATCATCAAGGCGTGGAATGGGATACCTATAACGAACGGTGATAGCATTGATAGGTCTACAATCGGAACACATGCGAAAGCTACCGTCTCGTTTTGGCACAAGAATGACCGGTACGGCACAAGGACTCAAACTTTCACGCACATGTCCATGGTCTATGAGATGCTTTACTTGCCTTTGAATTTCTTTGGTTTCTTCGGGGTTGACGCGGTAGGGTGCTTTGTTTGGAAGCGGCGCTCCGGGTATGAGATCAATTCGGTGCTCAATGCCTCGTAGTGGAGGTAGACCCGGAGGTAGCTCATCGGGGAAAACATCTTAGAATTCCTGCAATAAAGAAGATAACACAAAAGGTAGATCGTGAGAGTTGTTAGTTTTTGGTGCCTCATCCTTGCACAATAGGACATAGTGTAGGACACTTGATGGGTTCTCACACACTTCTCTCATCTCACGTTTGGTGGCAAATAGGACTAAGTTTTTCTTGTCGCTCATCGTGGAGGCACTCAATTTGGGCTTGTGGCGCTCACTCTCTTTTTGGTGGTTCACTCTCTCACTATTCTCTCCACGATGGGTGTTTTGCTTGTCGGTGAGCACTTGGCTTGGAGACATAGGACGTAGCACAAACTCTTTCCCTTTCATCTTGAAGCTATAGTGATTTGTACGCCCATTGTGAATGACACCTCGGTCAAATTGCCATGGCCGTCCAAGAAGGAGGTGGCACACGGTCATCGGAAGGACATCACACTCCAAAGTGTCTTCATAGGCGCCGATCTTGAAAGAGACTTGTACTCTCTGCTCGACTTGTATGGTGCAGGTGTCGCTTAGCCATTGAACCTTGTAGGGGTGCGGGTGCTTCATCTTGACCAATTGGAGTTTGGAGCATAGTTCTTCACTTGCCAAGTTATGGCAACTCCCTCCATCGATGATGACCTTGACAGACCGTCCATTGATGCCGGCCTTTGTGTGGAAGATATGGCATCTTTGATCTTCGTCTTGTTGATGTTGAAGAGTCAAGACCTTGGAGACAACAAGAGCGGGACTTGAGTCTTCGTCACAAAAGATGTGATCATCTTCTTCTTCATTGTTCACTTGTCGGTGCATGGCCACTTGCTCAAGAGCTTCCATTTCTCCTTCACTCATGGAGTCGTAGGTGCTGTCGTCGTTGAGGATCATGGTGCGCTTGTTTGTGCACTCGAAGGACTTGTGGCCTCGGCCTCCGCATGTGAAACATTTGATGGAACTTGTCTTGATGGTCTCATCGGTTGGAGTAGATGACGATGAAGCTTTCGGCTTGAAGTTGCTTGTAGTAGGAGGACGACTTGAGCTTGTCGAAGCTTTCTTGTAACTTGACTTGTCGCCATTGCTCGTGGTGGGAGTCGTCGAAGCTTGATTGTTGGAGAGGCCATAGGACTTGGTTGAGAACTTGGCATACTTGAAGTCGTCTTGTACTTGCCGTTCCGCTTTGGTAGCTTGATGCACTAGCTCGATGAGGTTCGAGTATGGTTGGAAGTCAGCAATCTTCTTGATAGGGTGATTGAGTCCATTCAAGAAACGTGCCATAGTTTGCTCATCATCTTCTTTGACATTGGCTCGTATTCAACGCTCTTGGTTCCTTGGTTGAGTTGTTGGAGTTTCTTGAAGAGGTCGCGGTTGTAGTAGTTTGGCACGAATCGTGCTCTCATGACATCCTTCATTTGTGCCCAAGTGGTGATGGGTGGTTCACCTCTTGCCTCATGGCGCTCAATGACTTGTTCCCACCAAATGAGGACGTAGTCTTGGAATTCGAGGGATGCCATTGCGATCTTCTTCTCTTCTTCGTAGTTGTGCAAGCGGAAGATTTTGTCAACCTTCAATGCCCATGATATGTACTCTTTGGGGTCATTGCTTCCGGTAAACTTTGGCATGGTGAACTTTAGCTTGCCATATCGTTGCTCTTCGTTGTGTTGGGGTCAGGGATGATGACGCCCATGTCGGTGAGGATTAGCAATCTCATGTCGCTCTTGGCGAGGAGGGTTGTCTTCCTCATGTTGCTCTTGGTGAGGAGGGTTGTCTTCCTCATGATGCTCTTGGCGAGGAGGTGGTCCATTGTCTTCTTGCTCTCGATGGACTTGACGTTCTTGTCTCGCATGAGGAGGAGCTTGTCGATCTTGACGAGGAACTTGTCGATCTTGACGAGGGGCTTGACAATGCACACGTGCTTGGTAAATCCTTTCTTGAGCTTCGTCGCGAAGTGCTTCTTGATGTAGTCGAGCTTGTCGGCCTCGATTGGCTACGGCACGACTTGAGTCTTGAAGAGCACGTTGCGCCTCAAGTGCTTGAGCTTCACGTAGTTGTCGTTCTTGACGTTGCGCCTCGGCGTCTTGTGCATCTTGATGTTGTCACGCTCGCTCCTCTTGTTCTTGTTGTCGTTGGCGTTGCCGTTCTTGTGCTTGTGCAAACGCAGCTTGGTTGTGACGATGTCGATGCTCTTGAGAGTCGGTGTCGTGTAGAGGATTGCGGTTAGCTTGACGGTCTTGACGCGCGGCACGACGAAGAGTGTTCGATGTCGGTGTACTTGAACCGGAGATGGTGTCGTCGTAGTGTCGACTTGAGCGGCTCCGTCTTGACGAGGACGAAGTTGTAGAAGAGCGGACCATCATGGTTCAGATATCTTCTTTGAGGGAACTCATGGATGTGTCGAAGTAGTCTCTTGTACGTTGCTCAGATTGTCGTAGATCGGTGGCGAGGTTGTCGATGCGATTGCCCAAAGCAAGTTGTTCTTGATGCAAAGCTCGGTGTGCACCAAATAGTTGAGTCTTGGTGACGTAGGATGACATGTCGTCGTCTTGCTCCAAGAAGAGTGGATTGGTAGAAGTACTTGGCCTATCTGATAGAGGCAAAGGTGTCCCGTCTTTCGATGAGACGATGAATATCGCTTTGATGGAAGTCGACTTTGACGATCCGACTACGAACGTGCGAGGACGTCGCGCCTTAGCAATCGCTAAACCAACTCCGAGAGGTTATCGACCACGCCGGAGCACGATCAACCTGACCACGAGGGTCTGTTTCCTGCGAGCAAACGAAGAACAGGCAAGAAACTGAGATTGCAATCTGGATATTGCGAATATAAGATGAAAGCTTTATTGATCAAGGTGGGGTTCTGTGACGCCTTTGTCTGGTCGCTGAACACAAACGAAGTACGCGAAGTTGCAGCTATGGCGAACTTTTAATCTAAACAAACCCAAAGTCTAAACGACGCCCTAAGGGCTGTATATATGGAGGAAGAGGGGGGGGAACTTCGTGGCCCTTGAGGAAGGGGTCCGAAACCAACCCTATCTCTTGTTTCCCCACACATACGGACTCTAAAAACAGCCTATACTTATGTATTTCGAAATTACATGGGCCTGGCCCAATAATAAGGTGACGCAGCACCTAGAATAGCCTCTGGACGAAAGTTATGAAGTAGCATCTTGTATATTTCGTCCAAGGCTTCATGCACGCATTATGGTGGCTTCAACGTCCTGAAATCATCACTTGTAACTCCGTTCTTGTTCCCCATGCGCATGCCATCATCTCCATGCTTGTTCTTGCTCCAATGTTCATCCTTCTCAAAGCTAGGCCCTTCATTTGTAAGCAAAACAAATGTATCCAATTTAGGCAGCATCATATTCTCATGAACATTAGAATCATTAGCAAGAAACGAAAGTACCTGGTAATTTAATTGGCGTGCGCGAGCTCTAGTAATTGGTCCAGTATGTATAGCAACAGGGACTGTGGGTGTAATAATTGTATTGATGTCCTCATCATCCTCCCCTTCTTGAAATGAAGTCGTCCTCGACGGAAGCTCATCTTCCTCACCCAAATAAGGCTTCAAATCTGCAATATTAAAAGTGGGACTAACCCCAAAATCTGCAGGCAGCTCAAGTTTATATGCATTATCATTTATTTTCTCTAACACCTTAAAAGGACCATCAGCACGTGGCATTAGCTTTGATTTGCGCAAATCAGGAAATCTATCCTTACGCAAATGTAACCAAACAAGATCTCCAGGTGCAAACACAACATGTTTTCTACCCTTATCTCCAGCAAGTTTATATTTAGCATTCATACGCTCAATGTTTTCCTTAGTTAACTCATGCATTTTTAAGATCAATTCAGCACGTTGTTTAGCATCAAAATTAACCTTCTCCGAAGATGGAAGAGGCAACAAATCAATAGGTGCACGAGGTAGGAAACCATACACAATTTCAAAAGGGCACATCTTAGTAGTAGAATGCAATGAACGATTATAAGCAAACTCAATATGAGGCAAGCAGTCTTCCCACATTTTCTTATTATTCTTCAAAACAGCCCTAAGCATAGTAGACAATGTTCTATTGACTACTTAAGTTTGTCCATCAGTTTGGGGGTGACAAGTAGTACTAAAAAGCAGTTTAGTCCCCAACTTAGCCCATAAACATCTCCAAAAGTGGCTAAGAAATTTAGTATCACGATCTGAAACAATAGTATTTGGCACACCATGCAAGCGAATAATTTCACGAAAGAACAAATCAGCAACATTAACAGCATCATCGCTTTTATGACATGGTATAAAGTGCGCCATTTTCGAGAATCTATCCACGACAACAAATATGCTATCCCTCCCCTTCTTTGTTCGAGGTAAACCTAAAACAAAGTCCATAGATATATCCTCCCAAGGAACACAAGGTACAGGCAAAGGCATATATAAACCATGAGGATTTAGTCGTGACTTAGCTTTTTGACATGTAGTGCAGCGAGCAACGAAACGCTCAACATCCCGTCTCATCTTTGGCCAAAAGAAATGTGTAGCAAGTACGTCCTCCGTCTTCTTCACGCCAAAGTGTCCCATTAATCCTCCTCCATGCGCCTCCTGCAACAACAAAAGACGAAGAGAGCTAGCTGGAATGCATAGCTTGTTAGCACGGAACACAAATCCATCATTAACGACAAACTTGTTCCAGGTTCTTCCTTCTTTACAATTCTGCAATACATCTTTAAAATCAGCATCATGCACATATTGATCTTTGATGGTCTCCAAACCAAATATTTTGAAGTCAAGTTGTGAAAGCATAGTATAGCGACGAGACAATGCATCAGCAATAACATTTTCTTTACCCTTCTTGTGTTTAATGACATAAGGGAAAGTTTCAATGAATTCAACCCATGTAGCATGTCTACGATTCAGTTTAGCTTGACTTTTAATATGTTTCAAAGATTCATGATCAGAATGTATAACAAATTCTTTGGGCCATAAATAATGTTGCCATGTTTCTAAAGTCCGAACAAGAGCATATAGTTCTTTATCATAAGTAGAATAATTCAGACTAGGCCCACTCAATTTTTCAGAAAAGTATGCAACAGGTTTGCCATCTTGTAATAACACACCTCCTAATCCAATGCCACTAGCATCACATTCAAGCTCAAAAGTCTTATTAAAATCAGGAAGTTGGAGTAAAGGAGCATGTGTCAACTTATCTTTCAATACCGTGAAGGCTTCTTCCTGTGCGGTACCCCAAACAAAAGGCACATCCTTCTTTGTAAGCTCGTTGAGAGGTGCAGCAATGGTGCTAAAATCTCTCACAAAACGCCTATAGAAACCAGCGAGTCCAAGAAAACTCCGCACTTGTGTGACCGTTTTGGGCTGCGGCCAACTCTCAATAGCTTCAATCTTGGCTTTATCAACTTCAATTCCCTGTGGAGTAACAACATAGCCAAGAAAAGATACTCGGTCGGTGCAAAAGGTGCAGTTCCCAAGGTTACCAAACAAACGTGCATCACGTAGAGCAATAAAAACAGCACGTAAATGTTCCAAATGTTCTTCCAAAGATTTGCTATAAATCAGTATATCATCAAAATAGACTACCACAAATCGTCCAATGAAAGCACGTAAAACTTCGTTCATTAGTCTCATGAAAGTACTAGGTGCATTAGTTAACCCAAAAGGCATGACTAACCACTCATATAAACCAAACTTAGTTTTAAATGCAGTTTTCCATTCATCTCCCAATTTCATACGAATTTGATGGTATCCACTACGCAAATCAACTTTGGAGAATATTGTAGAGCCACTCAATTCATCAAGCATATCATCGAGCCTAGGAATAGGATGACGATAACGAATAGTAATATTATTAATGCCTGTACAATCAACACACATACGCGACGTACCATCCTTTTTAGGCACGAGTATAATAGGAACAGCACAAGGACTAAGAGATTCGCGTATATAACCTTTGTCGAGCAGCTCCTGTACTTGACGCATAATCTCCTTCGTCTCCTCTGGATTGGTACGGTATGGTGCACGGTTGGGTAGCGATGCACCGGGAATTAAGTCAATTTGATGCTCAATCCCTCGAATAGGTGGTAATCCCGGTGGCACGTCTTGTGGGAAGACGTCAGCGAACTCCTGCAAAATGTGAGTGACAGCAGGGGGCAAAGAGGAAGGCACGTCCTCGAATGAAAATAATGCCTCTTTGCACACAAAAGCATAGCAAACAGATTTGCTGAAATCTAGTTCATCAATATCAGATTTTGTGGCAAGCAAACATGCACTTTTCAATTTAATTTCAGAAACAACACTAGATGGTTTATTATTAGGTTTCATTTGTTGCTCAAATTCCTTTGCCACAATCTGATTTTCACTCTTATTTGTCTCCTGTTTTGCTTTATTAGCTCTATTAATGTCATCTTTCAAAATGGAATCAGGAGTCATAGGAAGCAAAGTAATATTTTTATCCTTATGAACAAGAGTATACTGATTGTTTCTACCATGGTGTACAGAATTTTTATCAAATTGCCATGGTCTACCTAGTAATAAGGAACATGCTTGCATGGGTACCACATCACAATCAACATAATCAGCATATGTAGAGATACTAAAATGCACACGAACAGTACGTGTTACCTTAACCTTGCCGCTGTTGTTGAACCATTGGATGTAGTAAGAATGTGGATGTGGTCTTGTGGTGAGAGATAGCTTCTCCACCATCTCCATGCTAGCCAAGTTGTTACAGCTCCCTCCATCTATGATGACGCGAACAGAACGTTCCTTCACAACTCCCTTTGTATGGAACAAATTATGCCTCTGATTTTGCTCTGCTTGTGTGACCTGCACACTCAAAACACGTTGAGCAACTAAACATTCATACCTGTCAGCGTCTTCAGGAGCCATGTATTGCGTCTCATTTTCAGAATCATCTCCACCATGTTCTTCACGGGTAATAAGAGCCAAAGTCTCCTCATCATAGTCACTAGCGGACTCATACCCACCATCCTCAGTAGCAATCATAACACGCTGAGATTTGCATTCTCTCGCAAAATGTCCTCTTCCCTTACAACGACGACAAATAATATCACTTGTGTGCCCTGTCGATGCCATGGAAGAAGAAGAGCTCTGCGCAGGCCCAGCAGGTGTGCTCTTGGCAGAGAGTGGTGGTTGTGCCTGCTTTCTTGTATCACGGCTGGAGGTGGCACCTGATGGAGGTGATGGTGAAGTGGAAGTAGAAGATGCACGCGGTGTCCATGATGAAGGTCGACCTGCAGAAAAGTTAGTTCGCGCCAATGGCTGTCGATCCTGCACTTCACGTTCAGCTTTACAAGCAAGATGGAATAAACGAGTGATATTATTATAATCCTTATACTCTAGAATGGTCTGAATCTCTTTATTTATCCACCCATAAAACGTGCAAGCATAGCTTCATTCTCCTCAACAATACCACATCTAATCATGCCAGTTTGTAATTCCTGATAATATTCTTCTACAGAATTTTTCCCTTGTCTTAAACGCTGCAATTTTTGAAGTAATTCACGTTGATAATATGGTGGAACCCAACGAGTACGCATAGCAGTTTTCAAAGCAGCCCAAGTAGCTGGAATAGGATATAATCTACAATGTTCAGACCACCAAACACATGCAAAGCTAGTGAAAGCACAAACAGCAGCAGGAACACGTCTCTCCTCAGGATATTGTAAACATGTAAATCGTTGTTCAGTTTCTAACTCCCAAGTAAGATATATATCAGGAACATATCTACCCTCAGATGGTGGAATATTCAATTTCAGTTTAGGGAGATGGTCATGATCTCGTACCTGAGGTGGTGGTGCCGGCCTACCGTTGCGAATATATACCTGAGGTCGACCTGCTGGTGGTGGTGCTGGTGGCTGCACGTAGTTCTGATTTTGATCAACCTCATCCTCATAATCGCCCGCATAATCGTCATCCTCCTCAGCCGCCGCAGGAGCAGGAGCCAAAGAAGCATCAACAGTAGGTGCAGCAGCACCCGAATTTTGACCAATCTCAATTGGAACGCGCTGTGCCCGTCCCACTTGATTTGGAAGGCGGCGTTGGAGATGTGGTTGTTGTTGTTGTAGAGGTGCGACATGTGCAGCCGGTGGTGGTTGGGGAAGACGCTTGAGTAATTCAGTAAACTTGTTATCCAGCTTTGTCTCAAACGACTTCTCCATGGCATCTATCTTCTCCATAGCCTCTTCAAATCTGTTTAGCACATCTCCCACCTGGCCACTCATCATTTGATGAAATTTATCATGCAACTCCTTGTTCGTCATGTTCTCCCAATCAGTCTCATCGGCTTGTGAACCTGCCATGGTTAGCAGCAAAAGAAACACAAAAGAATATGATCCTGCAGACTACTAGAAGTGGTGGTGATGGTGGTGTGTCACAAAACCTTCAAGCGAATCTCAAATTCTTACCAGTTCTTACCCAGCAGCAGGTGGTGATCGGCAACCGTTGTAGTCAAAAACTCTCAAAGCTTGGATATAGCGATTACCAGGGAGAGTCAAACGCACGATGTAGACTTATGTGGAGCTGGGAAGGCTTATAATATGGTAGCAAAATGGTAAGCAATAATCAATTCAGAGATGCAAAGTTGAATAAACGCTCAACGACGGTACTGTGCTGGTCCTAGGCTAGACCGTGCTAGAGACGCGAGCCTAGAACACTAACAAAATCACGGCGCTGCACGTAAACAAGGGAAAAGCACACTCTGGAATTTTTTTTTCGCTCTTTTTTTTTGCGCTCCTCTTTTTTTTTGCGAAAAATCACTATAATGGCGAGTGTCTCAAAACTCTTCCCAGGTCAAACTGACAGGATGGGCACAAAATTTTTTGACTATTTTTTTTCGGAAATCAGGGCAGCGACGACGAAAAAGTGCGACAAAAAATCACTATGATGGCGAGTGTCTCAAAACACTACCCGGGGCCTAAAAATAGGATAGGGAAAAAATATTTTTGGTTGCCGAAATTTTGGCCTAAAAACTGCCCGGGGGTCTCCAGACTTTTTTTTTTCCGAGACCTACTCAGGCAAGGAAACACGAAACGGAAAATATATGGATCTCTAAAACAAACCGACTATGAAAAGAACTCGGATTGGTGGTGGATATATGGCGGTAGTATATGGCAGCGGTGGTGGTATATGGATACGGATTCAAAGCGGTGGCGGATAAGCAATGGTGGTAGATGGCAAGGCGATGATGATGGTGCGGCGGCGGCGTGACAACTTATGACCAGAACTCGAAACTCTAAAAGACTAGACTCTAAGACCAGCAACTTGACACGACGATGCAACCGCAAATTCAACAAAGCAAAAACCCTAAAAAGATTATGCAAAGGCTCAGATTGGTTCGGATATGATGAACTAACCCTAATTTTTTTTGTGGCTTTTTCGTGGACTGTAGGTATGAAGAACAGACTCGATCTAAACTACGAAAAACTGTAAAATCTCACCGAGCAACCTGGCTCTGATACCACTTGATAGAGGCAAAGGTGTCCCGTCTTTCGATGAGATGATGAATATCGCTTTGATGGAAGTCGACTTTGACGATCCGACTACGAACGTGCGAGGACGTCGCGCCTTAGCAATCGCTAAACCAACTCCGAGAGGTTATCGACCACGCCGGAGCACGATCAACCTGACCACGAGGGTCTGTTTCCTGCGAGCAAACGAAGAACAGGCAAGAAACTGAGATTGCAATCTGGATATTGCGAATATAAGATGAAAGCTTTATTGATCAAGGTGGGGTTCTGTGACGCCTTTGTCTGGTCGCTGAACACAAACGAAGTACGCGAAGTTGCAGCTATGGCGAACTTTTAATCTAAACAAACCCAAAGTCTAAACGACGCCCTAAGGGCTGTATATATGGAGGAAGAGGGGGGGGGAACTTCGTGGCCCTTGAGGAAGGGGTCCGAAACCAACCCTATCTCTTGTTTCCCCACACATACGGACTCTAAAAACAGCCTATACTTATGTATTTCGAAATTACATGGGCCTGGCCCAATAATAAGGTGACGCAGCACCTAGAATAGCCTCTGGACGAAAGTTATGAAGTAGCATCTTGTATATTTCGTCCAAGGCTTCATGCACGCATTATGGTGGCTTCAACGTCCTGAAATCATCACTTGTAACTCCGTTCTTGTTCCCCATGCGCATGCCATCATCTCCATGCTTGTTCTTGCTCCAATGTTCATCCTTCTCAAAGCTAGGCCCTTCATTTGTAAGCAAAACAAATGTATCCAATTTAGGCAGCATCATATTCTCATGAACATTAGAATCATTAGCAAGAAACGAAAGTACCTGGTAATTTAATTGGCGTGCGCGAGCTCTAGTAATTGGTCCAGTATGTATAGCAGCAGGGACTGTGGGTGTAATAATTGTATTGATGTCCTCATCACTATCCATCATTCCAAACAAAGATATGTGAGTGGGAGAAAGAGAAGAACCAATACCAAATGTACCTTGACCGATGTTGAAAATGGATCAAAGATCACTCCAATGTGTATCAAGGGAATAGCACAATTGGTACCGTTTCTTGTCGGTTCTCACACCTACACAAGTAAAAGCTTATTGTGGACCTTGGTTAGGATGGTGGCACAAAATTTGATGCAATTGTGAGTGAGACTCAATAATGTTGGAAAAGATTCACAAATTTGCAAATGCAACAAGTAGACCAATAGCAAGATATGGTACACGGAAACACACACGCAAATAGATAAGTGGGGTTGGGCAACCAAGGGTGAGCCAAAATGTGGAATCCACCAAGATGCTCTTGTTGCACAACACTAGAGAGACGCTAGCACGATTGCACAATAGGCGGATACGAACTTGTGCACAACCTACTAAGCAAAAATGCAACGACTTCTATCCCAAGTATGCTATAGTATGATGTTTCTATGCTTTGATCCAAGATGATCGAGTATGACAATCTTAATGTTGTATGATGCTATGGTTTTTGCTTAAGCTCTTTGCTTATCTTTCTCCTTTTTGCTTAAAAGCTTGTTTGGCTCTTTGTTGTTTGAGCTCTTTTCTCATGCAATGCTTCACGAACCAAGATAGCAATTATGTATGCGAAGACAACTTTTGTGACACGAGAGATGATACCAAGATATGCAACTCAATGATGGTATGTATGCTATGTGAAGTATGAACACTAATGTGCACAAGTCACGTTGCCGGCAATACTCAAAGGCTAGTCTCGATGGGTAAGCTACGCAAAAGTAAGGCCATGGGTTTATCAATGCAAATGCAAGAGAGTATGATGATATCGCTATACCAAGATGATATGAAGGTGAAGGTGATACCAATGTAGCCGTTCGTAGTAGTCCTTGGCGAAGATGAGCGGTGGTGATGTTGTTGCCGAACCGTACCTAGGTAGCCGAAACACAATAGGACACGGAAACCACAACTCAAATTCTCAAAACAAAACGGGTCAAAATTGTCGGAGTTGGTAACGGGAAAGGCTATGGTGGTGCTATGCGGAACTGGTGGTGGTATGCGGAAGTGTATGTGGGCACCGAGACAGAATTTGGTTAGAGTTAGGCGGAAAACGGAGTGGAGGATGGAAGTGATGTTGCCAAGAGCCGGATGTCCGGGCTGATGGCCGGATGTCCGGGCCGGGCCGGATGTCCAGGCTGGCCGGGTCGGATGTCCGGGCTCAGGATCCGAAGAACACTGCGTGGAGAGGTCAAATACGGGGAAAAAATTCGGAGGAATTTGTGGATGGAAATTGGGGAAAAGACGGGGAAAAGCTAGATCAACCAGCAACACACGAAATCCGCGGATCAAATCCAACAAAACTTCATCACACCAACAAATCACAAAAAAAAATTGGGGCTATTTTTGATAGAAGCAAAGGTGTCCCGTCTTTCGATGAGATGATGGATATCGCTTTGATGGAAGTCGCCTTTGACGATCCGAGTACGAACGTGCGAGGACGCCGCGCCTTAGCAATCGCTAAACCAACTCCGAGAGGTTATTGACCACGCCGGAGCACGATCAACCTGACACGAGGGTCTGTTTCCTGCGAGCAAACGAAGAACAAGCAAGAAACTGAGATTGCAATCTGGATATTGCGAATATAAGATGAAAGCTTTATTGATCAAGGTGGGGTTCTGTGACGCCTTTGTCTGGTCGTTGAACACAAACGAAGTACGCGAAGTTGCAGCTATGGCGAACTTTTAATCTAAACAAAAACCAAAGTATAAACGACGCCCGAAGGGCTGTATATATGGAGGAAGAGGGGGGAATTTCGTGGCCCTTGGGGAAGGGGTCCGAAACCAACCCTATCTCTTGTTTCCCCACACATACGGACTCTAAAAATAGCCTATACTCAAGTATTTCAAAATTACATGGGCCTGGCCCAATAATAAGGTGACGCAGCACCTAGAATAGCCTTTGGACGAAAGTTATGAAGTAGCATCTTGTATATTTCGTCCAAGGCTTCATGCACGCATTATGGTGGCTTCAACGTCCTGAAATCATCACTTGTAACTCCGTTCTTGTCCCCCATGCGCATGCTGTCATCTCCATGCTTGTTCTTGCTCCAATGTTCATCCTTCTCAAAGCTAGGCCCTTCATTTGTAAGCAAAACAAATGTATCCAATTTAGGCAGCATCATATTCTCATGAACATTAGAATCATTACCAAGAAACGAAAGTACCTGGTAATTTAATTGGCGTGCGCGAGCTCTAGTAATTGGTCCAGTATGTATAGCAGCAGGGGCTGTGGGTGTAACAATGGTATTGATGTCCTCATCATCCTCCCCTTCTTGAAATGAAGTCGTCCTCGACGGAAGCTCATCTCCCTGACCCAAATAAGGCTTCAAATCTGCAATGTTAAAAGTGGGACTAACCCCAAAATCTGCAGGCAGCTCAAGTTTATATGCATTATCATTTATTTTCTCTAACAACTTAAAAGGACCATCAGCACGTGGCATTAGCTTTGATTTGCGCAAATCAGGAAATCTATCCTTACGCAAATGTAACCAAACAAGATCTCTAGGTGCAAACACAACATGTTTTCTACCCTTATCTCCAGCAAGTTTATATTTAGCATTCATACGCTCAATGTTTTCCTTAGTTAACTCATGCATTTTTAAGATCAATTCAGCATGTTGTTTAGCATCAAAATTAACCTTCTCCGAAGATGGAAGAGGCAACAAATCAATAGGTGCACGAGGTAGGAAACCATACACAATTTCAAAAGGGCACATCTTAGTAGTAGAATGCAATGAACGATTATAAGCAAACTCAATATGAGGCAAGCATTCTTCCCACATTTTCTTATTATTCTTCAAAACAGCCCCAAGCATAGTAGACAATGTTCTATTGACTACTTCAGTTTGTCCATCAGTTTGGGGGTGACAAGTAGTACTAAAAAGCAGTTTAGTCTCCAACTTAGCCCATAAACATCTCCAAAAGTGGCTAAGAAATTTAGTATCACGATCTAAATCAATAGTATTTGGCACACCATGCAATCGAGCAACAAAACGCTCAACATCTCGTCTCATCTTTGGCCAAAAGAAATGTGTAGCAAGTACGTCCTCCGTCTTCTTCACGCCAAAGTGTCCCATTAATCCTCCTCCATGCGCCTCCTGCAACAACAAAAGACGAAGAGAGCTAGCTGGAATGCATAGCTTGTTAGCACGGAACACAAATCCATCATTAACGACAAACTTGTTCCAGGTTCTTCCTTCTTTACAATTCTGCAAAACATCTTTAAAATCAGCATCATGCACATATTGATCTTTGATGGTCTCCAAACCAAATATTTTGAAGTCAAGTTGTGAAAGCATAGTATATCGACGAGACAATGCATCAGCAATAACATTTTCTTTACCCTTCTTGTGTTTAATGACATAAGGGAAAGTTTCAATGAATTCAACCCATTTAGCATGTCTATGATTCAGTTTAGCTTGACTTTTAATATGTTTCAAAGATTCATGATCAGAATGTATAACAAATTCTTTGGGCCATAAATAATGTTGCCATGTTTCTAAAGTCCGAACAAGAGCATATAGTTCTTTATCATAAGTGGAATAATTCAGACTAGGCCCACTCAATTTTTCAGAAAAGTATGCAACAGGTTTGCCATCTTGTAATAACACACCTCCTAATCCAATGCCAGTAGCATCACATTCAAGCTCAAAAGTCTTATTAAAATCAGGAAGTTGGAGTAAAGGAGCATGTGTCAACTTATCTTTCAATACCGTGAAGGCTTCTTCCTGTGTGGTACCCCAAACAAAAGGCACATCCTTCTTTGTAAGCTCGTTGAGAGGTGCAGCAATGGTGCTAAAATCTCTCACAAAACGCCTATAGAAACCAGCGAGTCCAAGAAAACTCCGCACTTGTGTGACCGTTTTGGGCTGCGGCCAACTCTCAATAGCTTCAATCTTGGCTTTATCAACTTCAATTCCCTGTGGAGTAACAACATAGCCAAGAAAAGATACTCGGTCGGTGCAAAAGGTGCACTTCCCAAGGTTACCAAACAAACGTGCATCACGTAGAGCAATAAAAACAGCACGTAAATGTTCCAAATGTTCTTCCAAAGATTTGCTATAAATCAGTATATCATCAAAATAGACTACCACAAATCGTCCAATGCAAGCACGTAAAACTTCGTTCATTAGTCTCATGAAAGTACTAGGTGCATTAGTTAACCCAAAAGGCATGACTAACCACTCATATAAACCAAACTTAGTTTTAAATGCAGTTTTCCATTCATCTCCCAATTTCATACGAATTTGATGGTATCCACTACGCAAATCAACTTTGGAGAATATTGTAGAGCCACTCAATTCATCAAGCATATCATCTAGCCTAGGAATAGGATGACGATAACGAATAGTAATATTATTAATGCCTCTACAATCAACACACATACGCGACGTACCATCCTTTTTAGGCACGAGTATAATAGGAACAGCACAAGGACTAAGAGATTCGCGTATATAACCTTTGTCGAGCAGCTCCTGTACTTGACGCATAATCTCCTTCGTCTCCTCTGGATTGGTACGGTATGGTGCACGGTTGGGTAGCGATGCACCGGGAATTAAGTCAATTTGATGCTCAATCCCTCGAATAGGTGGTAATCCCGGTGGCACGTCTTGTGGGAAGACATCAGCGAACTCCTGCAAAATGTTAGTGACAGCAGGGGGCAAAGACGAAGGCACGTCCTCGAATGAAAATAATGCCTCTTTGCACACAAAAGCATAGCAAACAGATTTGCTGAAATCTAGTTCATCAATATCAGATTTTGTGGCAAGTAAACATGCACTTTTCAATTTAATTGCAGAAACAACACTAGATGGTTTATTATTAGGTTTCATTTGTTGCTCAAATTCCTTTGCCACAATCTGATTTTCACTCTTATTTTTCTCCTGTTTTGCTTTATTAGCTCTATTAATGTCATCTTTCAAAATGGAATCAGGAGTCATAGGAAGCAAAGTAATATTTTTTATCCTTATGAACAAGAGTATACTGATTGTTTCTACCATGGTGTACATAATTTTTATCAAATTGCCATGGTCTACCTAGTAATAAGGAACATGCTTGCATGGGTACCACATCACAATCAACATAATCAGCATATGTAGAGATACTAAAATGCACACGAACAGTATGTGTTACCTTAACCTTGCCGCTGTTGTTGAACCATTGGATGTAGTAAGGATGTGGATGTGGTCTTGTGGTGAGAGATAGCTTCTCCACCATCTCCATGCTAGCCAAGTTGTTACAGCTCCCTCCATCTATGATGACGCGAACAGAACGTTCCTTCACAACTCCCTTTGTATGGAACAAATTATGCCTCTGATTTTGCTCTGCTTGTGTGACCTGCACACTCAAAACACGTTGAGCAACTAAACATTCATACCTGTCAGCGTCTTCAGGAGCCATGTATTGCGTCTGATGAGGACATGACTACCTTGGATACGACCAAAAATATTGCATACATGCATATTTGTCAGGTGATTTCTAGTGCAAACTATTCAATAATCTATTTATGTTATCCAGAACAAAAATACTTCACACACTTTTGTGTTTTGTCTAATTGCAGGTGTATGGGACATTTGTACAATCCACATATGAAGATAAGGCAAAAGGAGAAGTTTAGGTTCTGTTCAAAAAGTCCTCTCACGTCACTTTTGGGCCAAGAGAAGATAGAGTCCAAGTCTCTCGCGTTCTGGATTCAGATTCGGACTGCACAGACATACCTGACTCAAAACGCCAACAACTTTTTCATACGGACTCCGAATTGGGTGATTCTTTTTTTGTTGGAAACTAGATTTCGTGCTCTTTCCAACCCAATTGGATTCACCTTTAAATTCGTCCGGAGCATTGAGTTATGGTCGAAACAATCTGACGTTGCACCAGAATCCGAGTCAAACTACAAGTCCAAAGGTGTTGCATCACCTCCACTTGGGCCCATGAGCCTTGTACGACCTAGGGTTGGTTTTAGGCTGCCTTGGGACGTCCTCCCACCTCCTTGGCCGCCACCCCTTGGTCCTATATAAGTAGATCCATCTAGTAGCTTTTTCCTTGGAATTTGTTTAGTTAAAAGTTAGCCATTGCAACTTCGTGTACTTCGTTTGTGTCCAACGACCAGACCAAGACCGCTTACGGATTCCCACCACTATCAATACTTCATATATAATCGCAATATTCAGATTGCATTATCATATTCTTGCTCGTTCTTAGATTGCTTGCAGGAATAGACCTTCGTGGTCAGGCTGATCGTGCTTCCGGCATCGTCAGTAACCTCAGGAGATTGGTTTAGCGATTGATAAGGCGCAACGTCGTGCACGTTTGTAGTCGGATCGTCAAAGTCGTCTCCACCAAATCGATAGTTATCATCTCATCGAAAGATCGGGACACCTTTGCCTCTATCAAGTGGTATCAGTTTTCAGGTTGCTCGGTGAGAATTTCCAGTTTCCCCTAGATTAGATTTATTTTCTTACCTATTGTCCAAGAAAAAGCCACAAAAAAGTTAGATCTATTCATCCTTTTGTCCAAGCCAGTCTGAGCCTTTGCAATTTTCTATTCATTGTTTGCATTATTGAATTATCGGTTGCATCGTCGTGTCGAGTTGCTGGTCTTAGGGTCTAGTTCGTTTAGAGTTTCGAGTTCTGTTCACATTAGTCACGTCGCCGCTGCATCGTTATCCCTTCTGCTGTCCACCACACCATCCATCAAATTCCACCATGTGCTACCCATAGTTCATTGTCACAATCATAGTTGAGGTCGTTCACATCTTCGCTTGATCCAATCTGCATCTTATCTAGTTTGTCTTGGAAAGAGGGAGAGAAAAAAAAGACAGAGAAAAAAAAGAGAAAAAAAAGAAAAAGAAGTCAGAAAAAAAAGAGAAAGAAAAAAAAGTGTGAGAAAAAAAAAGAGAAGAAAAAAAACAAAATTCGGATCTATCTAGACTCAATCTCGTAGTTGAATTCGGATTGGAATCTGTTTTGTGCACTGTTTAGTAAAACAGGCATACCTTCCTCATACGAAGTCCGTTTTGACTCCGCAAGTACTCAAATGAAAGCTAGCGACGAGCCGCATCTAAATAGTTGCAGAGACTAGTTCAATATTTGACACCTCAAAATCGTCTTCTAAATAGGTCTTTTTGCCCTCCGAAGTTCGCGGACACAGCTTATTCCAGTTTTTCAAGCCAGTTTCAGAATTCTTTCACTCCTCATATCAACTCGGAATTGAGTGATTCTTTTTGCATTGGAAAGCTTGAGTTAGTAGCATTCTTTGAAAAAAATTATCAGAAAATTGGCACAAACTTTTCAAGAGGAAAGTTGGAGAGAGTTGTTGTATATCCTGCTTGGCAGTTGTTTTTCATCATTATCTTTACTGCCGTTGTGATCTTCACTTATATCTTGCTGTCCAGACCTACTTAGTATCCTTCATTGATGCTAGTTGTGCTACGCCGTGACCTCATTAGTGTTCTAGGCTCGCGTCTCTAGTCCGGTCTAGCCTAGGACCAGCACAGTACCGTCGTTGAGCGTTTATTCAACATTGCATCTCTGAATTGATTATTGCTAATATTTTGCTACCATATATAGCCAACCCAGCTCCACATATTTCTACACCGTGTATACGTACGTTCCCCTGGCAATCGCTTTACTCAATCTTTGGAGTTATTTGACACCGCTGGTTGCCTGTCACCACCTGCTGCTTGGTAAGAACTTGTAAGATATTGATATTTGCTTTACTGTGAGCGCTTTACCACCACATCCTAGTAGTTCATAGGAACATTATTCTTGAATTTTGTTTCTTATTTCTACTAATCATGACAGGATCTAGAGTCAATTCATGGGGTTTGTCGATCGTGGGAGATGTGCCATCACCTATGCAAATACCACAACCGTCACGAGAGGTGCACAAACATCCAAATGCACATGATCAGGTTAATGTTTCTATACCACCATTTAATGGCCGTTTTAGACCTGCTTTATATATTGAATGGGAGTTTGACCTAAATAATATATTTGCTTCCAATAATTTTGATGTGCGTAAAAAAGTTAAGGTTGCGGTTGGTTCTTTCACTGGTTATGCTGTAGTTTGGTGGAGTGAATATTGTCGGTTACACCATAATGATATACCTACTACTTGGGATGATTTGAAACTTGCCATGCGACATACATTCGTTCCCGCTTATTATACTCGTGACATGATTAAAAAGTTGCAACATTTAAAACAAGGTAGTGACACCGTTACGAAATATTATGATACTTTACAAACTACCTTGTTGCATTCCTCTTTAGAAGAAAGTGAAGAAGATTTTATGGATAGATTTTGGGGAGGATTAAATCGTGACATTCAGGAGATACTAATACATGAAGAGTGTTATCCTATGGACCATTTGTTTCATCTTGCTTGCAAAGCTGAACAGGAAATAAAACGACGTGTTGCGCACAAGGAGAACAAGCGCGAGATGCACATTCCAAGAGTTGATACGGTTGTCCCTTCAACTACTAAGCATACTATGACAACCACATCCGTTGTTGTGAGGACTACATCACCTCCACCATGTGACACATCATCACCGAGAGTGCCTACCTCATCTGAGTTGATCATAAGAGGTAATGACAAAGGTACTAATCTTCCACTTCCACATGAGTATGATGAATGTCTTGTCAATTTAAGTGCACCATGCGGTGAGCTACACACTACTTTGATCACACCAGCTACCTTAGAGGACTATGTTGATGATTTGACTTTGCCATGTGATCAAACAATTTTGAGTGAGCCCATTGAATTAACTATCGATGCAAAAGAATCAAGTGAATCAGGGAATAAATCAGATTTGGATCAAATATGTTTGAAAATAATTGTGCCAATGTTTAATCATTTTGATATGACCTCTAATCTTGGTGATGGTTCATCAATGTTGGGATGGTTTAATGATGAATATTGTCCATCTTTTCATATGAATAAGAGCTTCACTTATATGTGCAAACTGAGTTGCAATACTTTCATGCCTTCTACTTCTTGTGATAATATTTTGGCTTTATATTTTATTAACTATGAAAGTTACTCATGTATACATGTGTCATATGTGCAAAATCCACGGGAAGTAAAAATGGATGACATATACATATACAACATGTACACCTTATCTCTTTTGATAGCCACATTTCAGATTAAGCAACGCCGAGGACGGCTTTGTTTTCAAGAAGGGGAGGATGATGAGGACATGACTACCTTGGATACGACCAAAAATATTGCATACATGCATATTTGTCAGGTGATTTCTAGTGCAAACTATTCAATAATCTATTTATGTTATCCAGAACAAAAATACTTCACACACTTTTGTGTTTTGTCTAATTGCAGGTGTATGGGACATGTGTACAATCCACATATGAAGATAAGGCAAAAGGAGAAGTTTAGGTTCTGTTCAAAAAGTCCTCTCACGTCACTTTTGGGCCAAGAGAAGATAGAGTCCAAGTCTCTCACGTTCTGGATTCAGATTCGGACTGCACAGACATACCTGACTCAAAACGCCAACAACTTTTTCATACGGACTCCGAATTGGGTGATTCTTTTTTTGTTGGAAACTAGATTTCATGCTCTTTCCAACCCAATTGGATTCACCTTTAAATTCGTCCGGAGCATTGAGTTATGGTCGAAACAATCTGACGTTGCACCAGAATCCGAGTCAAACTACAAGTCCAAAGGTGTTGCATCACCTCCACTTGGGCCCATGAGCCTTGTACGACCTAGGGTTGGTTTTAGGCTGCCTTGGGACATCCTCCCACCTCCTTGGCCGCCACCCCTTGCTCCTATATAAGTAGATCCATCTAGTAGCTTTTTCCTTGGAATTTGTTTAGTTAAAAGTTAGCCATTGCAACTTCGTGTACTTCGTTTGTGTCCAACGACCAGACCAAGACCGCCTACGGATTCCCACCATTATCAATACTTCATATATATTCGCAATATTCAGATTGCTTTATCATATTCTTGCTCGTTCTTCGATTGCTTGCAGGAATAGACCTTCGTGGTCAGGCTGATCGTGCTTCCGGCATCGTCAGTAACCTCAGGAGATTGGTTTAGCGATTGCTAAGGCGCAATGTCGTGCACGTTTGTAGTCGGATCGTCAAAGTCGACTCCACCAAATCGATAGTTATCATCTCATCGAAAGATCGGGACACCCTCGCCTCTATCAAGTGGTATAAGTTTTCAGGTTGCTCGGTGAGAATTTCCAGTTTCCCCTAGATTAGATTTATTTTCTTACCTATTGTCCAAGAAAAAGCCACAAAAAAGTTAGATCTATTCATCCTTTTGTCCAAGCCAGTCTGAGCCTTTGCAATTTTCTATTCATTGTTTGCATTATTGAATTATCGGTTGCATCGTCGTGTCGAGTTGCTGGTCTTAGGGTCTAGTTCGTTTAGAGTTTCGAGTTCTGTTCACATTAGTCATTTTCAGAATCATCTCCACCATGTTCTTCACGTGTAATAAGAGCCAAAGTCTCCTCATCATAGTCACTAGCGGACTCATACCCACCATCCTCAGTAGCAATCATGACACGCTGAGATTTGCATTCTCTCGCAAAATGTCCTCTTCCCTTACAACGACGACAAATAATATCACTTGTGTGCCCTGTCGATGCCATGGAAGAAGAAGAGCTCTGCGCAGGCCCGGCAGGTGTGCTCTTGGCAGAGAGTGGTGGTTGTGCCTGCTTTCTTGTATCACGGCTGGAGGTGGCACCTGATGGAGGTGATGGTGAAGTGGAAGTAGAAGATGCACGCGGTGTCCATGATGAAGGTCGACCTGCAGAAAAGTTAGTTCGCGCCAATGGCTGTCGATCCTGCACTTCACGTTCAGCTTTACAAGCAAGATGGAATAAACGAGTGATATTATTATAATCCTTATACTCTAGAATGGTCTGAATCTCTTTATTTAATCCACCCATAAAACGTGCAAGCATAGCTTCATTCTCCTCAATAATACCACATCTAATCATGCCAGTTTGTAATTCCTGATAATATTCTTCCACAGAATTTTTCCCTTGTCTTAAACGCTGCAATTTTTGAAGTAATTCACGTTGATAATATGGTGGAACCCAACGAGTACGCATGGCAGTTTTCAAAGCAGCCCAAGTAGCTGGAACAGGATATAATCTACAATTTTCAGACCACCAAACACATGCAAAGCTAGTGAAAGCACAAACAGCAGCAGGAACACGTCTCTCCTCAGGATATTGTAAACATGTAAATCGTTGTTCAGTTTCTAACTCCCAAGTAAGATATATATCAGGAACATATCTACCCTCAAATGGTGGAATATTCAATTTCAGTTTAGGGAGATGGTCATGATCTCGTACCTGAGGTGGTGGTGCCGGCCTACCGTTGCGAATATATACCTGAGGACGTTGCTGGTGGTGGTGCTGGTGGCTGCACGTAGTTCTGATTTTGATCAACCTCATCCTCATAATCGCCCGCATAATCGTCATCCTCCTCAGCCGCCGCAGTAGCAGGAGCCAAAGAAGCATCAACAGTAGGTGCAGCGGCACTCGAATTTTGACCAGTCTCAATTGGAACGCGCTGTGCTCGTCCCACTTGATTTGGAAGGCGGCGTTGGAGATGTGGTTGTTGTTGTTGTAGAGGTGCGACATGTGCAGCCGGTGGTTGTTGGGGAAGACGCTTGAGTAATTCAGTAAACTTGTTATCCAGCTTTGTCTCGAACGACATCTCCACGGCATCTATCTTCTCCATAGCCTCTTCAAATCTGTTTAGCACATCTCCCACCTGGCCACTCATCATTTGCTGAAATTTGGGCCTGGCCCAATATAAGGTGACGCAGCACCTAGAATAGCCTCTGGACGAAAGTTATGAAGTAGCATCTTGTATATTTCGTCCAAGGCTTCATGCACGCATTATGGTGGCTTCAATGTCCTGAAATCATCACTTGTAACTCCGTTCTTGTTCCCCATGCGCATGCCATCATCTTCATGCTTGTTCTTGCTCCAATGTTCATCCTTCTCAAAGCTAGGCCCTTCATTTGTAAGCAAAACAAATGTATCCAATTTAGGCAGCATCATATTCTCATGAACATTAGAATCATTACCAAGAAACGAAAGTACCTGGTAATTTAATTGGCGTGCGCGAGCTCTAGTAATTGGTCCAGTATGTATAGCAGCAGGGGCTGTGGGTGTAACAATGGTATTGATGTCCTCATCAGCCTCCCCTTCTTGAAATGAAGTCGTCCTCGACGGAAGCTCATCTCCCTCACCCAAATAAGGCATCAAATCTGCAATGTTAAAAGTGGGACTAACCCCAAAATCTGCAGGCAGCTCAAGTTTATATGCATTATCATTTATTTTCTCTAACACCTTAAAAGGACCATCAGCACGTGGCATTAGCTTTGATTTGCGCAAATCAGGAAATCTGTCCTTACGCAAATGTAAGATAACAAGATCTCCAGGTGCAAACACAACATGTTTTCTACCCTTATCTCCAGCAAGTTTATATTTAGCACATCTTAGTAGTAGAATGCAATGAACGATTATAAGCAAACTCAATATGAGGCAAGCATTCTTCCCACATTTTCTTATTATGCTTCAAAATAGCCCTAAGCATAGCAGACAATGTTCTATTGACTACTTCAGTTTGTCCATCAGTTTGGGGGTGACAAGTAGTACTAAAAAGCAGTTTAGTCCCCAACTTAGCCCATAAACATCTCCAAAAGTGGCTAAGAAATTTAGTATCATGATCTGAAACAATAGTATTTGGCACACCATGCAAACGAATAATTTCACGGAAGAACAAATCAGCAAAATTAACAGCATCATTGCTTTTATGACATGGTAGAAAGTGTGCCATTTTTGAGAATCTATCCACGACAACAAATATGCTATCCCTCCCCTTCTTTGTTCGAGGTAAACCTAAAACAAAGTCCATAGATATATCCTCCCAAGGAACACTAGGTACAGGCAAAGGCATATATAAACCATGAGGATTGAGTCGTCACTTAGCTTTTTGACATGTAGTGCAGCGAGCAACAAAACGCTCCACATCCCGTCTCATCTTTGGCCAAAAGAAATGTGTAGCAAGTACGTCCTCCGTCTTCTTCATGCCAAAGTGTCCCATTAATCCTCCTCCATGCGCCTCCTGCAACAACAAAAGACGAAGAGAGCTAGCTGGAATGCATAGCTTGTTAGCACGGAACAAAATCCATCATTAACGACAAACTTGTTCCAGGTTCTTCCTTCTTTACAATTCTGCAAAACATCTTTAAAATCAGCATCATGCACATATTGATCTTTGATGGTCTCCAAACCAAATATTTTGAAGTCAAGTTGTGACAGCATAGTATAGCGACGAGACAATGCATCAGCAATAACATTTTCTTTACCCTTCTTGTGTTTAATGACATAAGGGAAAGTTTCAATGAATTCAACCCATTTAGCATGTCTACGATTCAGTTTAGCTTGACTTTTAATATGTTTCAAAGATTCATGATCAGAATGTATAACAAATTCTTTGGGCCATAAATAATGTTGCCATGTTTCTAAAGTCCGAACAAGAGCATATAGTTCTTTATCATAAGTAGAATAATTCAGACTAGGCCCACTCAATTTTTCAGAAAAGTATGCAACAGGTTTACCATCTTGTAATAACACACCTCCTAATCCAATTCCACTAGCATCACATTCAAGCTCAAAAGTCTTATTAAAATCAGGAAGTTGGAGTAAAGGAGCATGTGTCAACTTATCTTTCAATACCGTGAAGGCTTCTTCCTGTGCGGTACCCCAAACGAAAGGCACATCCTTCTTTGTAAGCTCGTTGAGAGGTGCAGCAATGGTGCTGAAATCTCTCGCAAAACGCCTATAGAAACCAGCGAGGCCAGGGAAACTCCTCACTTGTGTGACCGTTTTGGGCTGCGGCCAACTCTCAATAGCTTCAATCTTGGCTTTATCAACTTCAATTCCCTGTGGAGTAACAACATAGCCAAGAAAAGATACTCGGTCGGTGCAAAAGGTGCACTTCCCAAGGTTACCAAACAAACGTGCATCACGTAGAGCAATAAAAGTAGCACGTAAATGTTCCAAATGTTCTTCCAAAGATTTGCTATAAATCAGTATATCATCAAAATAGACTACCACAAATCGTCTAATAAAAGCACGTAAAACTTCGTTCATTAGTCTCATGAAAGTACTAGGTGCATTAGTTAACCCAAAAGGCATGACTAACCACTCATATAAACCAAACTTAGTTTTAAATGCTGTTTTCCATTCATCTCCCAGTTTCATACGAATTTGATGGTATCCACTACGCAAATCAACTTTGGAAAATATTGTAGAGCCACTCAATTCATCAAGCATATCATCTAGCCTAGGAATAGGATGACGATAACGAATAGTAATGTTATTAATGCCTCTACAATCAACACACATATGCAATGTACCATCCTTTTTAGGCACAAGTATAATAGGAACAGCACAAGGACTAAGAGATTCGCGTATATAACCTTTGTCGAGCAGCTCCTGTACTTGACGCATAATCTCCTTCGTCTCCTCTGGATTGGTACGGTATGGTGCACGGTTGGGTAGCGATGCACCGGGAATTAAGTCAATTTGATGCTCAATCCCTCGAATAGGTGGTAATCCCGGTGGCACGTCTTGTGGAAAGACGTCAGCGAACTCCTGCAAAATGTTAGTGACAGCAGGGGGCAAAGAGGAAGGCACGTCCTCGAATGAAAATAATGCTTCTTTGCACACAAAAGCATAGCAAATAGATTTGTTGAAATCTAGCTCATCAATATCAGATTTTGTGGCAAGTAAACATGCACTTTTCAATTTAATTTCAGAAACAACACTAGATGGTTTATTATTAGGTTTCATTTGTTGCTCAAATTCTTTTGCCACAATCTGATTTTCACTCTTATTTTTCTCCTGTTTTGCTTTATTAGCTCTATTAATGTCATCTTTCAAAATGGAATCAGGAGTCATAGGAAGCAAAGTAATCTTTTTATCCTTATGAACAAGAGTGATGAGGACATCAATACAATTATTACACCCACATGCCCTGCTGCTATACATACTGGACCAATTACTAGAGCTCGCGCACGCCAATTAAATTACCAGGTACTTTCGTTTCTTGCTAATGATTCTAATGTTCATGAGAATATGATGCTGCCTAAATTGGATACATTTGTTTTGCTTACAAATGAAGGGCCTAGCTTTGACAAGGATGAACATTGGAGCAAGAACAAGCATGGAGATGATGGCATGCGCATGGGGAACAAGAACGGAGTTACAAGTGATGATTTCAGGACGTTGAAGCCACCATAATGCGTGCATGAAGCCTTGGACGAAATATACAAGATGCTACTTCATAACTTTCGTCCAGAGGCTATTCTAGGTGCTGCGTCACCTTATTATTGGGCCAGGCCCATGTAATTTCGAAATACATAAGTATAGGCTGTTTTTAGAGTCCGTATGTGTGGGGAAACAAGAGATAGGGTTGGTTTCGGACCCCTTCCTCAAGGGCCACGAAATTCCCCCCCCCTCTTCCTCCATATATACAGCCCTTAGGGCGTCGTTTAGACTTTGGGTTTTGTTTAGATTAAAAGTTCGCCATAGCTGCAACTTCGCGTACTTC